>NW_016909703.1:26995-72334 GCF_001483705.2 Eufriesea mexicana
TAGATAACCGTCGGAGAGAAACTATCCGAGTCTATATCGAGGCCTGTCTGTTTCAATATGACTCGCGAACCTGTTAAACGTTACGAGAAGTCGCTTCGACTCACGACCGTTTCCGATCGCGTAACGATCTCTCCGTTCACGCTCCATCGGAATATGAATTTAATTTTCGCTGGAATTCGCCGATGCAAATTCGAACGGGGCATTACGCAATGGCGAACGAGCGGAGGAAAGAGGGCAGCACGATCGTGGTCGCGTTTCAGAGCACTCGCGTCGAGATGTCCATCTTCATCGCGGGGAATTAACATTTTTTCTGCGGCTCGTGTGATCCCGCGCTCGTTTGACCAATTTTCGAGGCGCCGAATTGAAAATTTCGTCGCGTATTCCCGGGTAATTGAACCGACAGTGTCCCCGATATGACTCGGCTACACCCGTCGATTTATTAACTTCGAATCGACCTGGCTGAGTCGTAACTTCGCCGATTATATTCCAACCGTGTCTCGTCTCGAACGCCACGACTTCTTTGCGTGAAATGATAAAATCCAGACAAAGAAGCGTGAAAAAATCGAGATAAGGAAACGTGACAAAATCGGGACACAGAAATATGACGAAATCGGGACACAGAAATATGACAAAATCGGAACAAAGAAAACTTGAAAAAATCGGGACTCAGAAACATGAAAAAATCGGGACAAAGAAACGTGAAAAAATCAGGGCCCAGAAACGTAGAAAAATCGGGACACAAACTCCAGACAAAAAAACATGAAAAAATCGGGACACAAACACGAAAAAATCGGGACACAAACATGTGAAAAAATCGGGACACAAACATGTGAAAAAATCGGGACAAAGAAACATGAAAGAATCGGGGCCCAGAAACGTAGAAAAATCGGGACACAAACACGTGACAAACTCGGGACAAAAAAACATGAAAAAATCGGGACAAAGAAACGTGAAAGAATCGGGGCCCAGAAACGTAGAAAAATCGGGACACAAACACGTGACAAACTCGGGACAAAAAAACATAAAAAATCGGGATACAAATACGAAAAAATCGGGACACAAACATGTGAAAAAATCGGGACAAAGAAACGTGAAAGAATCGGGGCCCAGAAACGTAGAAAAATCGGGACACAAACACGTGACAAACTCGGGACACGAACACGAAAAGATCGGTACCAAACATGTGAAAAAATGGGGATAAAGAAACGTGAAAAAATCAGGGCCCAGAAAGGTAGAAAAATCGGGGCACAAACACGTGACAAACTCGGGACAAAAAAAACATTAAAAAATCGGGACAAAGAAACGTAAAAAAAATTGGAAACTCGATCATAGAAAATCGGATCCGTAATCGATTGCGGGGTGTAATTAAACCGTAGCTTTCCGCTACGAGCTTATCTGAGTTATCAGCTTAATTACCACGGAAATTTCTAATTATCGCGGTTCCCTGTTTCGCCGTTAATTTCGCTACTTTTCCACTTGGCGGCGAGGATTTACATTTTCAAGCGAATTCCAGCGAAATTCCAGTGAATCGTGGACGCGGCGCGATAGTCACGGTCGAGGGACAATCGGAGAGGAAACACCGACGAGGCGATTGTGGGCGTCGCGGTCGGTTTTCCTCGTCACCGGGGAATTGCAATTTTTCTGGCGGCCGCCTGTGATGTCTCGCGCGGCTCGCGAAGCTGAAAACAAGCAACGACGAATCTGGAATCCCGCGGCACCGGTTAATTGCTCGAGGTGACGTGAAATAGGGTCGTGTCACCGCGACGAGCGCGAAAGGAGAAATTCGGGTCGGCGGGGCGTCGGGAAAAGCCGTGCAAAATGAATGAAAATGAATGAAAATCGAGTTCCACGCGCGGTTCACTACCGATCCGCTTTGCTTTTACTTTTGCCGCGACTTTTCTTTTTACTCGTTCATTCGTAATTCTACAGAGTGCCTTTTCTATGGAGGAAAATGGCGCCGCAGCGCGGGAAATTGAAAAAAGTCGTGCGAAATGAATGAAATTAATAAAAATGAATGGAAATCGAGTTCCACGCGTGGTTCACTGCCCATTCGCTTTGCTTTTACTATTGTCACAATTTTTCCTTTACTTTTTCTTTTATTTGCTCGTCCATGATTCTACAGGGTGCCTTTTCTACGGAGTAAAATGGCGGCGCAGCGCGGGAAATTGGAAAAAGTCGTGCGAAATGAATGAAATGAATGAAAATGAATAAAAATCGAGTTCCACGCATAGTTAACTGTCTATCTGCTTTGCTTTTACTCTTGTAACGATTTTTCCTTTACTTTTCCTTTCACTCGCTCGTCCACGATTCTCTAGGGTGCTTTTTCTACGAAGCAAAATGGCGCCGATCGGATCGGCTCTTTCTAGCCACTTGCGATGGAATAAGATAGGCAAGGGAAAGAAGCGAACTCGCGTTAGTTCTGTAATTACTATGATATAAAAACGGTGCGATATAAGCGAGTGATAACACGGAAGTGAGATCATAGGGGAGTTATAAAACGGAATAGATGAATGTAATAGCAGGCACTGCTACGAACGATTTAACGTATAGATTAATAGTTTCTACTAGAAATATTCCTTTGTACCTTTCGCAATTATACCGCGAATTAGATTTTACTTCCACCAGGTTCTGTGGTTTCTTATATAAACCTATTCTTATCGGTTTAATATTTCCCCTATCTTCTATCCGATATGCCTAACAGTTAATTTTCTTTGTTTATGTAACGCTCCTTACCCCCACCACCGAATCTTGCAACTCGCGGAACGATTTATTAAATACACCTTAAATGAGCAAATGCTGGATTCAAATGTCAGTACATTGTCACGGGGACGATGATAGTTTAATAGAAAAAATATAAATCCAGAAATCCAGGAAACCCTGATTTGCTGTGACGTATTGGAGAAGCTGAAGTTTAACGTTTAATGTCTGATAACCGAATGAGCATTATAGCATTATATCCTGAGAATTATTGGGATTTCGCGAGTTTATATTGTAAGACAAGTTAGGCTGAATGTCGACAAGGATCGTGGAAAACATCATAACGGCGAAATAATAATGGCCGATGAGTAGTAATATATAAATAACGACGATCAGACGAGCGATGTCATTATCCGTTAATTAATAAAACATTAAAGAATTGTCAAAAGCCTACGTGACCCTTAACACGTATTGCCTAGGTTGGTTGGTCCCTAAGGACCGGCCAGGCCCGAACAGAAAGTCTAGCGTCAGACCCTGGGGACCGGATTGACACTTAACGTGTTAAAATCGGATCTAATGGTTCACCACGCAACTAGTCCACCTCTAGCGACCCTAAATCTCAGCTCCCAATTTCAGAAATTAAGATTCGAATCCAAATCCATCGTTCTTCGATCGATCTGAGGAGAAACGATCTAACGGTCAAGCAGATCGAAAGGCGGAATTTACGATCGGATCGGTCGGGTTATGCAGCCGCGAACAGTAGTCACGGTTCGAATTTCACGACTATAAAGAGGCTGCTAAACGCGAAGGAGGTTTGCACGAACAAATGAAACATTTTTACGATGGCGGCCTGTCGACGCCGAGGACGAAATACGCGTCACAGAATTCACGAAAAAGAAGAGGGAAAGAAGCGGAACGATCGAACAGTGGTGCCTACCAGACGCGAGCAATGGGTAACGAGCATCACGGTCACGTACGAGCATTCGGATCGTCTCTCGTGACGATTTTGCCCGCAGACCAGATGTCCCTACGCTACGAAGGTATGCGACCGGGAGACTTTGTTCCCTCGCCGGAGAATTTAACACGTAGCCGACCAGCCGCTCCGACCAGATCTCCCAGCTCGGAGGAACGCTGTCCTCGGAGCCTTCGGCCTCTGTCCATAAGGTGGCAAGTTCGATACGACAGCTTTCGGGAACGTTACCCGCGATTAGGCGAAGCGAATGCCAGGTGCTTTACAGGCTCCCTTTCGGCGATTCGATACCGGTGTAACCCCGATACCCTATTATGCCAGCAGGATTACACCCAATACCGAAATCGGCTATGACCGAAATACTGACACCGGTTAGGATCTCGAGGATCGATTTTCGAATATTTATCATCCATCGCTTCTCTTCCTGCTACTCTTGTGTCCGAGAAATAGTAACCCTTTGACTTATTAGTCACGAAGAGAGTAACAAACGCCCTGTCATTTAACAAATTATACAAAATTTCTCTCCTAAGAGATCCTAAGAGATGGCAGGACACGTTAGAACAGTTGGATTGCGTTCAGAAAAAATTTCCTAAGCACTGACAGCTTTGAAATCCTTGGCAGTCATATTATAGCGTAACGTCATACGTCTGCAGGAGTGAAAGGGTTAAATTTCCTGCCAAAAAAATTTCGAAAATTTCGTGACGCAGTTGTAAGATGGGTAAGAAGTTTGGAAATCTTGAAAAACTGCCGGGAGGTTGATATTTTAGAAAGGGGGAGGATGCGAACACTGTGGAGGGAGCAAGACTCTGTCAACGCGGTGGATGGAGGAAGACCCTGTCAACACGGTCACGATCGTTGAAGGGTTGATCGAACGTACTATATATCACGGCACCTGGGTACCATCTTGTTCTCGGAATTACAGGAATTTTCCAAACGTTAATTTCCCCTCTGGTAAAAGCAAATTCCGAAGACGATCCCCGCGACACCCTGTATAACCGTTCGATCGTAATTTCCGTAACACTTTCGATACGTCGAAGAAGGAGCAAGGGAACGGAGAGACAGAGAGAGGAGAGGGAGAAACGCAGGTAGGACAGAGACGAACGAGCGAGGGTAAAGACAGGATCGCAATTAATAGCTGGAAACGAAGGTGGTGCACGCTTGTGAATTAGACTTGCAAAGCACCAGCATGTCCGCGACCAGTCGGGAACGGTGGTGCGTGTACAGCGTGGTATTAGCAAGTCAGATTTCAGAATCGAGCCTCGGCTGGACTCTGGCATCGCGGAAAATCGTTCGGTTTATTTGCATCGGCTCGCGTTTTAACGATCCCGAGGAAGATACGCGGCTAAACGAAACGCTTCGGGCACAGCCGCTCGGGAACTCGGTGAAAATAATCCCGACGCGTGCTGAACCCGTTGTTCAGCGAATCTAGTCCCTGTTCTCTCGTCGGGACACTCGGCCTGTTTGTCGAATCTAGAAAAGGAAGATACATAATCCGGTTACGCTGCGACGGTATAGTCCGTGACGAAGATTCTGACACCTCGAGGCTTGCTTCCCCCTCCAATTCCACCTAATATGGTTCTCACTTTGAATATGGTTCTTGGAGACGAAGACCAGAGGACGTTTGTTTGGCTATTATAGATTCCTTAGAATAATTTTAACTGAGCAACTGATTTAACCCTTTGGTACTACTGCCGTCCAATGGCGGCGGCCATGAAACCTTCTCTAGGTACCACCGTCGCCTATTGGTGGCATCCACAAAATGTCACCGATGACTGTCGCGGTCCAAATGAAAAGTTTAGTGTCAATCACGCTCGAGATTTCTATGAATACCACAAAACACGTTTCCGTGGCTCCCAGTGCAACCACTCTTATGGAAAACTTCCTCGTACCACGAATGTATACCGGAAGCTACCAAATGAGATGGTGACATAGGTAGTAGATCTATGGATGAGAAAAGGCAAGAAGAATCTTAAAAAATATCGAAAAATTGAATATACGCGTGACCAAAGCGATAATCGAAGTTTGAGAATAGTCATTTAAGTCGCTATCTAGATTTAGTGTTGAACTAACGCGTGATTTTATATTCTCTTCTCATTTTGATTGTTGAAAAGATAAGTTTAGCGATACACAAAACTCAATCTAGGATATAAGGTGTGGATAAATAGTTTATAAGACCTGGATTTCGAGAAGGAATGTTTATATAAACATTAGATAAGAATTGAGAGTCTAGGCGAAGTCAAGTACCCTCTTGACAGTTTCTCACGAGTCGATCAGCCTTTAACTATCGTAGTTATTTTGCAATTAAAACTCATAATCCCGATATCGATTAATTATTGGGTTGGATGGACAGTGATTTTTCAACTGCGTTTAATTCACGCACACGAGTTAATTTTATACCAAGTAACTAATTTAAATTGGTATATGATAGAGAAGAGACACAAGGAAAAGAGGATAGTAAGGTGTTGAATACTTTAAACATTTTCATGACACATCTAAGAATTATTGCGAGTGGACTATTGCACTGTGTGCCAAGTCTTGTAAACCCCTGCTCTAAAATAAACTAATTCAGGAATCTCTGAAATAAATTATTGGATTATGGATTACGGATTCTAATAGTAAAATAATTACGATATATATATATTCTCTTTTGAAGTCTTTTATTTTTCAAGGAAGGTATATGTTTCTTTTCATATACTTCTGATGACTGACTGATCCCTGTAAGATAAATCTGCAGCTATACCTGACTTCTGAGAGTGTCAAGAGGGTACGTGACGCGGTTCGCCCAACCCCCCAATTTTTATCAAATGTTTACATAAACATTCGTTCTAGGAACTTATATCTTATAAACTATTTATCAGTACCTTATATCCTGGATTGATTTTTATCTACAGCTAAACTTATCTTTTCAACATAAATCGATACCTAGCACTCGAAATTCTTCAAAATTGCTTGAATTTTTATCCACTGCTTCTCTCTATAATTCGGTATGTATACCCAATTTAAAATCCCACAAAATTCTTCGAATTTCCATTTAAAAAATATCGAGTGCCCCGAGTGGGACACTTTTGCACGCAATCAGGCGTTTGTCGCGTTGTTTCCGATCCCGACTTCGAATTTTCACTCGTTTGCCTTCGTTTGGTTTGCAGACGCGTTCTGTTCGAGGTGTTCTTCACTTCCTCGAGTTATCTGCAGCCGAAATCTGCAGTCACGGCTGCAGTCGCGTCTGGTAGACGTAGTTCGGCCGACTGGCAGCTCCAAGGTCCCTTCTTCCTTCGTGCATGCGAATTTTACGACGGGATAATTCCGTGGTAGATGCCTATCTAAAAGGACTCTACATGTGACTATTATTCGCTCGATGTAACGCGCCTCATCGTCCGATTTCATCGTGGAAACGAAAACGTGATTACAACGCATTGTTGCAAATACCCGTGTTCCTCTACGCGCGCTTTCCGAGATCCCGTCTGATAACGCGCAAGGTTCTTCTACTCGCCCGTAATCCGAGATTCTTCGTTAGACCCTAGACCATCCGAACCACGTTTCATTCTTCGCGAATCCTCGACCATACTCGCGTCGACCCGTTAACACGGATAGGTCGAGTTACCCCCTTCCCTTGCCATTTACCTCGACGAAATACAGGCCCAAACGACGGTAGGCGTCAACCCGTGGTAAACGGACCAGATTGATACTCGAAAACGGTCGCAATACTTTCTGTTCACGTGTCTGGCTCGTGATATTCACGTTTGGGCCGACTTTCTCTTCACGTGTCTGACTCGTGATATTCGCGTTTGGTCCAAAACCTTCATCACGAGTCAGACACGTTAAAGTAAGAAAGGACGAATTAACTCGTCATACCGATCCCTATTAAAACACTTTGACTGCTATGCAATTTTTATATGGTACACTCAGAGGGCCACGATAAAATTTCCATTATTCTTATAATATAATGATAAATTATTAAAGAATATGGCAAAAATAAAAAGGGTGAAAATTATTAACCCTATGCACTTGCGCGGTGACCCTCAGTCACCATTTCATAAAATTTGGAAGATCGATATTAATTAATATATCAAATTTAATGTAACGTAACAGTGTGCGAAGTATCGAAGTCAAATAATTCTACAATTCTTTATTGACTGCTCAAAAAAGTATCGTCAGCTTTTGACGTCGAGTGCAAAGGGTTAATATCTTCTAGTCAAAGTTCCTTATTTATTTACGCTGTTCCAATTTTCAGACAACCAATAATAAATATAATACAGCCAATATAGATTTGAAAAATTAGTATCGTCGGACACTGGTGACCCTCATGGCGTCCGACTGAAGAGACAAGCACCGGTCGCTGATGACCATCATGGTAATCGAGGTGTTAAAATAATTGTTCACGACTTTTGAATAAATCACCGCTCTTACATCGACGGTAAAAGTCTTACTCCCGTCTGCAATATCTCCAGCAACTAAACGCGTCTTTGTTTATCCCCGACAAAGATATTTCTCACCTGGAAATGTCCTAGTCTCCGCGACATTTAATTTTGACAGGTATCAGACACGGACTACAAGTTCCAATGATGTTATCATGGTTACAGGGGTTTAAATTCAATTACTTTGCACGTATACTGCTATTCGTGTCCAATTAAACCTACCCTGGACAAGTGGTCGGTTGACATTCCTCGCTCGTTATCGAATTAAATCGATTTTAATTACGTAATCCAATAGACAACTGTAGATCTCACGAGACATAATGATCGTTGTAACGATATTTCATCTAAAGCACCGATGAAAAGATCGGAAATTAGGGTACCAGCTCACCCAGTCCTGGTCTCCTCTACTCCGAATCGAATAAAGAGATTTCTAGGTTAAATCGTTGGATCAAAGAGTAATAACGCTCGCGCTAAATTCCTCGCGCGTTCTTTTCTCTCTCTCTTTCTCTCTCGGAGCAAGTTGGTCGACATAACGAGCGGTGTTTTCATCCTACCATCGAGAGCTGTGCTCCCCATAGGTTATCGGTGATCAGCGGTGGTCCGTATCTCGGGGAACGTGTTAACGAGCTGAAAACGAAACACAAAGGTGGATTCCGCGCACTTGCTACGTATGATTTCTCATTTACCTCGAACGCGACGAGGATTTCTCGCTCGGCTCGGAGGAGATAAGCGTAAACGCCCGGCGAGACGGCGCGGCTGCGAAAAATCAGGCTGGAAAAGGAGCAAGGAAAGCGAAACCGGTCGCGGAGCAGAGTCAAACGATTGTTCTTGCAGTCGTAGAAAGTATCGGCGAATCGATCGTGTAAGTCGCTTAGCTTCTTGCATTACCGGTTGCGCATTCTTGCACGTGCGAGACCGTTCAAATGCCGCGCGAATTTCTCACGCCGGGGGAGCCCCGACTTACGACCCCCTTTATACATTAACCCCGATCGTCCGTCTCCACGGAGCCTCGATCTTTCGTCCGATTCGAAAAATCCGCGAATTTATAACGCCTACGACTATCGCGCAACTTTCGCGATGTTAATCTCGGTGACGTTTAATTATACGGCTGTTAGCTATGAGAATAACGAAATCTCAAATAGGTAGCCCCTATATAAATAGGTTTGGGGGTCGTGGGAACTGTTGCAAATCGAACCGATCGTTTCTCGCGTTCTTTTCATTTTAACAAACTTTCTCTAATTTTTATTAGATTTACGAATTTATTATTATTACTTTTTATTTATTTATTTTATTATTTATAAAATTATCGTTAGCCGTGGATGAAATTTAATAACAGTAAGAACAATTGTTTATTTCATTACAAAGATTATCAAACAGAAATATTAGGTTGAAATATAATTAATTTATCACAATCACATGCTCACACGTCTTCTCACTATTAAAACTCAATAAAACACGCAACTGACGTATGCCAAATCACTTTCTTTTTTTTCTTTCTTCTTTCATACATTATATTACATACACAATTCACACACCTCAATCATTACACGCATACTCATTTATCATAATAACCTGAATTCATTAGATATTTCCATCCCATGCATACTTGTTCCACTCATCCCAACAGATATATATTTAAAAATCTATGTAACTATTACCACAATTATTTATTTATTATTATTAAATTATTAAATTATTTGTAAATCCTCTGTTTGTATATTTTTATTTTTATTTGTTATCATTAATTTTATACCTCACTGTAATAATTTTCTTGTCATTTTTCTAATGGATTAATCCCGCATAAATAAATAAATAAATAAATAATATTTGTTATTATTAATAGATTTACAAATTAATTAATTAATCTTCAAGAATCACCTTCGATGGCGAAGGAAATTTACTTGGACGAGTTAACTCGTCGTGTTTGCGTATTTAAGAAATATATTGCACTTCCAATAGTGAACGATAGTAATGAAATGAATAGCAATTATCGTATCTGTTGGAGCGATGGACGCATGTCCATGAAACGCGTTATTCGGTGTACTACCATACAATTTATGGTATATTACTCGTGATCCTCTCCTGTTGAAATGGACGTAGGAAATTTATGACGCGGTCTGAAAAGGCCTAGATGTGGACCTAGGGAATTTATCTCCCTATGGAAGAAAACCCAAAAATTTCGATTTCGAATGGAAAAGAAATTTCGATTTTCGAAATGATGAGTAACGAGCCAAGTCGTGATCCAGAGATCATTAGGAGGTCAAAGCAATCGCTCTTTTCATCCAATCGGAATAACTTCGAAGACTAATTCGATGGCCTATCATAACGATTTCTTGGGGACGGTTCCATCACGATTATGGTACCTGAAAGCGTTCCGAGCCAGGTCCTAGATGGCTTTTCGCGCAGGCGTATAAATAATTAGCGGACTCGAGAGGTTCCATTTGCAGCGACGAGAGTGTCTTGATATTTCGAGGAGGAACGGAAAGGGTATTTCGCGGATCGATTTTATCTCGACGACGGCCCCTTTGAACTCCCGCGGTCACGCAGGCTGAAAGATTTTCCCCGGGCGGCGTAGGATGCACGCCTGTACTTCCGGCATCTTTTTGCCGGCAGCAAAGAGAGCCGAGCGTGTTTACCGACCGCCGCGAGGAGGAAACATCGTTCGAGCAGAATTCAAATAATCAAGGGTTACTTCTGGCGCGGTTACAAAAGTGTTTCTTAACGGTCGACGATGGAATCGAGGCCACACGTCGACCAACTTCTCCGGGCTACCTTGCCTGCTGAAGATTGATAGCCTCTTTCCACTGCTTTCCGGCCGGTAGGTCGTATTTTTGGTATATTTCTTTATTTATTCATCCGAATCTGCGAATAACGCGTGATAATACGTACAGCAAGCACACGACTAACGCGAATAAAATAGTGTTATAGTAAAATTCAACAGTGAAGTAAACTCTACATTCCAGCGGTGTGGGGGGCGATCCCTTCACCTGCGTTCTGTCTTTTGTCTCCAGTCTTCTGAAGACGACTTTTGGCCTGCATAGCCCTAAACAGGCCAGTTCTAACCATTCGCCCGTTCAATAAAGATCTATACAGTTTTTCCACAGTTTTCCACTGACTACTGTTCCTTTGCGTTATAACCCCTTTAACAAATAGTAAATAAAATAGTAAAAAGCAGGTCCCATGGGACTGGGAATCTGAAAATGCTAATTTTATTCTTCGTAAAGTACCACGACAAAGCGAGTACTATAGAGTATATGAAGTTAAGTAAGGATATGAAATAACCGAGGAGAAAAGGCTTGGTGTGACACGTGTTAATATTACTACTCTGATATATGAAAAGAAGTGAAAATGAAAAGAGAAAAGACTAGTTTACATCCTGGAATACGACGTCGCAGTCCTTTTTCTCGTGTCACACTAATTCTAAACAAACAGCACACCTTCTTTGTCTTTGGGTCTTTGAAACTCTTAATTCCGCCGAAAATATTATAAATGTAAGTCTACTGTAAGAGTAGCTTGATAAATAATTTCAACCCTAATAGAACGAGCTATTAAATTTTCGTGGCCCTATTAAACGAAGAACGACCAACGATAAAACTAGTTTACATCCTGTAATGTGACGTCGCAGTCCTTTTCCTCGTGTCACCTAACTCTAGACAATTATCACAACACCTGGGGTCTTTGAAAATCCTAATTTCGTTAAAAATATTATAAATGTAAATCTATCTGTAAGAGTAACTTGATAAATAATTTCAACCCTAGTAAAGCGAGTTATTAAATTTTCGCGGTCCTATTATTATTCTATTATAAGAACGACCAATGATAAGAAGCGGATCGAGGAGCAGAAGCTAAGCAGTATTATAGATACGTGGGGACCTAGGAGAATAAATCAAAATTCGCTCCATGTCTTGGACCTATTTTTCCATCCATCTCCTCTCCACCCCTTCTACAAATTTCAGTTCACAACGTAGACGTCCCATTCCCACCTCCCTTCGCCTCAAAATAATCTTCCGAATTTTCTTGAACTTTCTCGCCATCAGTACGTTTACCTCCCCTCCCACAAATTTAGACGTCCTATCAACCCCCTAAATAATCCTTCTAATTTCCTCGAACTTCCTTACCGTGAGTCCATTTGCCTCCCCTTTCATAAATTTCAGTTCACAAAGTAGACGACCCATTCCCACCTCCCTCCCCAAAATTATTCTTCGAATTTTCTTGAAGTTTCTCGCCATCAGTACGTTTCCCCCCCCCCCCTCTCACAAATTTAAACGTCCTATCAGCCCCCTAAATAATCCTTCTAATTTCCTCGAACTTCCTTGCCATGAGTCCATTTGCCTCCCCTTCCACAAATTTTAATTCACGACGTAAATGTCCCATTCCCACCTCCCCCCCAAAATTATTCTTCAAATTTTCTTAAACTTTCTCGCCATCAGTACGTTTACCTCCCCTCCCACAAATTTAGACGTCCTATCAACCCCCTAAATAATCCTAATTTCCTCAAACTTCCTTGCCATGAGTCCATTTGCCTCCCTTTCCACAAATTTTAGTTCACAAAGTAGAAGACCCATTCCCACCTCTCTCACCAAAATTATTCTTCGAATTTTCTCGAACTTCCTCACCATGGGTCCATTTGCCTCCCCTTCCACAAATTTCAATTCACGACGTAAACGTCCTATCCTCCTCATCCCTCTCCAAAATAATCCTTCGAATTTTCTCGAACTTCCTCGCCATAAGTCCGTTTGACCGTTAGTTGCAATCCGAAATTACCAATCTTTTTAAACTAAAGGACCCCCGAAGCATTCCCCTCGCAGAAAATATCGATCGCGACGAAATTTTCGGGAAATCAGGGATTGGAAGGCGAGACGAAGTCCAACGAGAGAATGGAGGATCGAACCGGAAACTCGGCTGGTCGCGGCCCACGTGCGAAAAGTTCTCGCCGGTGTCGCAACTACGAGTCGAAAGAGAAGCCGGTCGTTGAGCTGCCCTTTAAATAGACGGGCCGCCTTTTCTCGTCGTGGGACGCCGTCTATTTCAAGACTACTTGCAGCCTCGAAATAAAATCCGTGACTCATACTCCTTTGTTTGGTGTAGGTGGCCGGCAACAACACACAATTCCCCGTGTCGTGGCACGGTTACGCAGCCGTGCTCACGTGTTCCAATGTCTAACGAAGACCAGACAATAAGGAACCCGGCCAGACGACCGCTGGTCAGGGGATCACCGAGGAAAAAAGGAACTGCGTCTGGCCTGGGCCCGCGCGAAGGGGTACGTGCTACCGAGAAGTGGAATACGCCGGTGCTCTAAGTAAAAGGCACGGCCGGAACAGTAGGTGTCGCGGAGGAGTCGAGTTCTTTGGGTCTTTTTAATAATTATCGCGACTCGATCTCTGGGTATACCGAGTAGAAGGATAAACGAGTAGGATGCTGTAAGATGCTGTGAGATTTTTGGAATTGTTAATTATCGTGGGAAAATGTAGGTTAGGTTGACAATGACGATAAATAATTCGCAATATTCGCAGATGCAAACTTATGTCTCCTTTGTCCCTCGAATAATTATTTTATGGTCCAAGGAGTATTATGTGAATTTCTCGAAGACTCCTTTTCAAAGGTCTCTATTGAACTGACTGCTCTTTCACTCGAGGGGTTCACCACCCCTCCACCCATCATGGTGCCATCATTAGTCTCAAGTGTTTTAAACGTAAACAATCGGAGACTGTTGCCTAATTGCTCACGTCAGCTATTCTAAAGATCGCTTACAATTTCTACGACTATTTCGTAAACAGAATGCTATCTTTGCCCTCCTGATGGTAAATTTTAATTGGTATTTTTGAATTTTGAAACTAGGTTCTACGTTATACGCTTACCTTAGGATGTAAGTTCCGATGACATGCCTCATGATGAACAACACAGTCGGTCACGCGTCGAGTCACTACGTCCGAACACCACGAAGAATAACAGGTAACTGGCAAGTTCAGACTCGTCTCGACAGAAAAATTCCGACGAAAATTAACCACGAGCCTGACCCCCGGTGTTTACATTCAGCCCTGTCTATACAGACTATGGTTCTCAATCGTGAGACTCGTGTTTGGTCCGATGTTTCACCACGTGCCTAACGTGTATTTATTCTACGTTAATTTGATTCTTAAATATTAACACCTTGACTGCCATGGTGGTCGTCAGTGACCGGTATTTGTCTCCTCAGTGGGGCCATGGTGGCCACTAGACTAGATAAATAGAGAACTTTGAATGGAGAATAATTTGCAATGGAGAATAATTTCCTTTGCTATATTTTTTGACAATTCATGATGTTCTGAGAGTAATGGAAATTTTATCATGGACCCCTGAATGTACCTTATAAAAATTGCGTGACAGTCAAGGTGTCAAATAATTAAAATTAACGATAAAAGATTGTCGATGCGTTTGCAGCAAGGGTAAAAATTGGCGGGAAATATAAATGTAATTTGGCTATCGGCGATGGCGAAGGATTTCTGCGCGACCTTCGTAAGGCAGCAATCGTTGGCCATACAAGGCCCAGTACATTTGTCAATTTCACTCCGGGTCGAGACGGAAAAATTTAATCGAGGAGAGTTTGAAATACGAGTGGGGTGGACAGTGGTTATTAGTTAATACCATGCTCCTTTGCCTCGCGTAAGTTAATAACAATTTTAAATTACACGAGGATTTATTATCGCGATATAATCAAGAAGAACTTGGCCAGTGACGCGAGAAGTATATAAATTTATTTTTCGAGATGTAGCCGAAAAGATTTTCGAATTATCGCAGCCGCCTCGTCCTCGATTACGTTCCTCGGGTATTCCCTCGCGCTCCATAATCGCTGCATAATTTACGATCAATGCGTAATTTATTATGACGCGAGGCAGAGAAAAATCCCGGTATCGAGGCCTGTCTATCTAAAATCCGGCAAAAAAGGAAGGAAAGTCGAGAAAAAGAGAGTCGCGGGGCACAGTCGCCTCCGCCATTTTCTCTACCCCGCTATCAAACCGTCGATTTTTCATCGAGCACGAGTAAATCTTCGACCCGCCCACTCTCGCTACCGACTGATAACAATTATTCAAATCGACTTTATGTCCGGTTCACACGCGCGTGCAGGTGCCTCGCGTGTGCGTGACAGCGTACTGCTTCGGCTACCCGGTGTCAAGCGCGTATACGCGCCACTCGGCTCGTGTTCCTCGCCTCTTTTCTCGTCTTAATAAACCCGATCGCGAGTCAGGTTCCAAAGGAAGTCTGCTGGCCGCGTGGACTCGTCTGTTTTCTCCTCTGCAGTGTTAATTAGCCTGGCCACGGTCAAGAATATCGAGCAGCTACATCCACGGATTCCTCGCGGATTAAATCTCGCTAAGGGATGTCTTCGTCGCGATTCGGATCGCGAAGGGGAAGGTCGTGTCGGCTACTTTATTACGCAGATTCGTGTACAGATATGCTCGATTTTCGAAGATGCTACGAGATTACGCGCGCAATAAGCTGTCAAGTCCTCGAATCGGGTTATCGAACTATCTGGCTGCCAGCTCGACCGACATTTCCACGTGCGTCGATATTAAAGCAACGGAAAGGAAATAAGTTCTAAGGTAAAGAAAGGAAAAACCGACGGAACCGGTTAGAATGGTCGAAAAATGATAGACGTACGACGCACGGCTGGCATTTAATTACAATGCAGATTGTATCGGGCCACAACGGGCGCAGATCGGTCTCGCCCCTAATCTGCATTTATACGCGGTTACCGTGGCCGCAGATCGCAGCCTACTTTCTGAAACGATCGCATACCTGTCTCGTATTGTCGCGGTTTTAATGAAAAGAACGATAACCGTAAACTAGAAGAAACGTATTTCCTTTCTACCTCTAAATCTTTGTCAAACGCCATTACACACGGCGCGACACAAAAGCCGGCTAACTTCCAGTCTCTCTCTCTTTCTATCACAGAAAACTAGTACGAACAGTGGAATATTATTGGCCTTTGAAAGCCTTTTCTACGAAAAAGAGGGTAAAAATTATTCAAAAATCGTCTGGTCAACCAACTATAATAACAACTATATTGTTACGAGATCCACCCGGTATTCGGCCAAGAAGAGTAGAACAATCCAGCACCTCTCAGAATGTTTGGTTTAAATAACAATCGGCTGTTGACTATAAAAGGAACGTCTTCCATCGAAGTTCAGAGAGTGCTTTTCAACCTTTTCAGTAGGGAAAATCTATTCTGACGTTTTCGAATTCTTAGACAATCCAGCGATCGAACTTGAAGAATAAGAATTACACTGTAACTTTGTAACAATATCAGTTTGGATGATACGATTTATCGCTTATCTTCCGAAATGATAAAATAAAATAAAACTCGATGAAAGTTTCCAATTTCAAAAGGCTCCTGGATCGCTTTCGTCGTGCGGATGGGATCGAAATCGAAGCCCGAGAAGAGGAATCGTCGTGGCGGACGGGAAATCCGAGGGATCGTTGAAATCGCGTCCGGTCGCCCACGTCTAGCAAGGCGATTGCAAGATCGGCGGGGATCGGCGGAGAAAGAAGGATAAAAAGCGAAAAGACAGAGTGGCATAGAGGAGAAGAGAGAAGGTTGCACGATTTCATTCATGCACGACCCACTTAAATTTCATTCAACGATCGGCACCGCGGCGAACCTTCGGTAATACCGGTCCGCCTTTCTCTCCGAGCTGCCCTCGGAACCTGTCGCGAACGGCTTCCACGAGTTTTCCCCCGTTGATACGTGTTTTACGAGCCAGCTGAAAAATTGCCGGCACGAAACGATGCGTGATTAATTCCTTTATGACCGAACGAAATCGTCGGGCCGAGCTCGTAAACCGTTTTATCGGCACGGTAAAACGATTCGCGGTTAGAAGCTTCGCTCGAAATGGGAAGAAAAGTTGAAATCGCGCCGAGGGAACGGGCTGATTCTTAATGGCCGCGGCCAAGGCAGACGAGCCTCGTTGATCCTTTAATCGTTTCGTAATGGACGAAACGTTTGGAAAAACAAGATGGAAAGAAATTTAATTTCACTATGAGATTTGGTTCCTTTCTTATCGAGAAGGTTCAGAGAACTTGGAAATGCGAGTCTTGTCAACGTTGAAAAAAGAATATTTTATTAATATATTAACACATTGACAGTGTTCTTATCAGTATTTAGAGGCAAGATATTATCCTTTAAAGGGGTCCTCGAAAGATTGAAGATGCAGGTCTTATAGACGTTGTAAAAAGAATATTTTTCTAATATATTGACATACTGACAGCGTTCTCATCAGCATCGAGTACCAAGATATAGCCCTTTAAAAGGATCCTCGAAAGGGTAAAGATGCAGGTCTTTGGTGCCGTCTTGTCAACGTTGGAAAAGGAATATTTTCCTAACATATTAATATATTGACAGTGTTCTCATCAACATTGAGAGCCAAGATATCACCTTTTAAAAGGGTCCTCAAAAAGTTGAAGGTCTTGTCGACGTTGGAAAAAGAATATTTTCCTAACATATTGACACATTGACATATTGACAGTGTTCTCATCAGTATTGAGAGTCAAGATATCATCCTTTAAAGGGGTCCTCAAAAGATTGAAGATGCAGGTCTTATAGACGTTGTAAAAAGAATATTTTCTTAATATATTGACATATTGACACTGTTCTCATCAGCATTGCGAGCTAAGATATCATCCTTTAAAAGGATCCTCGAAAGGGTAAAGATGCAGGTCTTTGGTGCCGTCTTGTCAACGTTGGAAAAGGAATATTTTCCTAACATATTAATATATTGATAGTGTTTTCATCAACATTGAGAGCCAAGATATCATCTTTTAAAAGGGTCCTCAAAAAGTTGAAGGTCTTGTCGACGTTGGAAAAAGAATATTTTCCTAACATATTGACATATTGACATATTGACATATTGATAGTGTTCTCATCAGTATTGAGAGTCAAGATATCATCCTTTAAAGGGGTCCTCGAAAGGTTGAAGATACAGGTCTTATAGACGTTGTAAAAAGAATATTTTCTTAATATATTGACATACTGACAGCGTTCTCATCAGCATCGAGTGCCAAGATATCACCCTTTACAAATTCGTTGTCATTTACCCCAATCGTTCCTCTTGAAAGGAAGAGAAATGATCTCAGAGTGCACATCGAACCTGGTCATGTTTCTTACCCAATTTCTCCCTATAGTAACTCGGTTTCCGCCCAAAGTTCCCCCGTGGAAGAATTTTCTGACGCATAAAATAGTCGGTTCGGTCGTGGGCCACGAAATTCGCGAATGCAGAAGGAGAAATCGCTAATGCCGCTGGATTTCTCGAGCCCGAGCTGACTCGGCATACGTGCCAGCGCGCAGATAAGCCGGCAGAAATGGCTTAATATCGTGCAACGTGCGCCGTGTCTTGTTACCAAACAACCGGTTGCTGATAGTGCAACAATATTCTAGAATGGAGTACAGATAGCCGGCGTTGTTTATCGACATGGCGGCAACAGGGTCGATACGCCGACCCGCGAAGCTCGAATAACTTGCGTACTGTATCTACTTCCTCTAGCCTGTCCGACGAAAGAAACGCGAAAAACGGAATGCAACACGTGTTTCGCGATATTTATTCGCAATCGAGGTATTGCTCGTTGGAATACGTCGCCTCGGTGCAACTATTTTAATTAGCCACTTTGATCTCGTCGAGGTCTCCCTTTTCTACGTTAAACCTAACCTATCCGGACTGGTCGAGTGACTGGTAGATGAAAATGAGCGGAGACCGTAGGGAAATTAATTTTACACCCCTTTTTAAATTATCAAATTAAGCTTACGTCACTCGGTAGCTATCGTTGAAAAGCGAATCTTCGCGAAATAATAAACATAGGAGTTTTCCCGCGAATATATTTAATTCAAATTTTCTAATAATTCGAAGTAATTAAATAAACGAGCGAAGGCCGAGATCGAAATGCACGAGCAAGAGAGTGCGTACCTACACTTCCTTGCCACCTGTATCTCGGACATGCAAATGAACCTATTAATTTCACGTCACGCAACGCAACAAAATACGCGGCATACCGAACAACGAGTTCCTCTAGTTTGCGCCTCTCGAGTTTCTACGCTACTGCATCCGACACGATACGATCGATCCATGGAATGTCAGGTATTTCCTGATTGCGAAACTGACCCGTGGAAGATCCGCGAACACGTTCCCGGGGTTCGTTAAAACACCGGATCCGCGTGGCCGTCGATAAATCAGGCCTCGTCGAACGGATCGCGATGATGTAACTGAGGTTACAACTCAATGGTCTCCTTTTCGAGTACATCCTTGGGCACGCGTGCGATCTCACTCGTGCCGTTAACGAGAGAACGATCGGCAGATGAAGACGTAACCGTCTCGGAGAACATGCGGAGGAAGAGTTTTTCCGTCGGTCGCCATCGCGGCTGTTGCGGCAATCGTAGATGGCGCGATCGAGTTGCGGCGCTGAGAGGCTGATCTTGGAGATCCCCGCTTCGCATCACTCGCGGCTTCGTTGACGTCCAACGAGTGGAAAATAAAACGAAAAAAACGGTGGAAAATAAGACGAAAGGACGGTGGAAAATAGGACGAAAAGACGTTAGAAAATAAGACGAAAAGATGGTGGAAAATAAGACGAAAGGATGATAGAAAATAAGACGAAAGGACGGTAAGAAATAAGACAAAAGAACGGTGGAAAATAAGACGAAAAGATGGTGAAAAATAGGACAAAAAGACATTAGAAAATAAGGCGAAAGGACGGTAGGAAATAAGACAAAAGAACGGTGGAAAATAGGACGAAAAGACTGGAAAATAAGAGAAAAGGACGGTGAAAAAGGCAATTAAACGTAATTCGTGGAAAATAGTTTTCCCTCGTGTTCCAACCAGGATGACGAGGTATAATCGCGTGATTCGGCTGTTTCGCAACGCGATATGCGCCTCAGCAGACGTCGCATCCGCCATTTCGCACGGAGTTTGTTAGCCGAGCGAGTGGAAAGTAAGATAAGCGGAGCCATTTTCGTTTCATGGAAGGCACGGTTTTTTCCCGGCCTCCATTGGCGCCACAGGAGCAATCGAGCAGATAGAGCGATCCGAGTCTTTCGTAACACTGCGTGTTACTTCTTTCGAACCTTTTGCGTCAGCGTCTGCGATTTCCCGCGAATCGATGTCTCGTTGAAATACGCGAGCGTTCTGAATTTCTATTTTATCGCAATTTTCTACCGTACACGCTCCTCGCGTCGATTTATCTAATTCGTTCGCGAGTTAACGCACGTACGATGTTCCCCGGGTGCTTCGGGTCGTGGATTCCACGGAACAGTTACCAATTTCCATGACTCACGGTTGGATTATTCGATAAGCGGGAACACGATCGGCTCGCTATCGAAAAAGCATGGAAAGCACGCTTCCATGCCTCTTCTTTTGCAATCGAGGCTCCTTATTTCACGTTCGAGGTATTCGCATTATCGACGAGACCGTGCCGCCGACAGATGTCCAATTTCGATGCAATTAATTTCCTGACAGACGTATCACGATTTGCATTGCTAATACGAGCGAAGGTACATAACCAAGTCGCAGGGAAACCCCGATGGAAACGCTTTATTGCGAAACGGAATTCGGAATGGAACAGATGCGCTCTTTCTCGTGGATCGTGGATCAAAAGGTTAAGAAGAACGAGATGTACCAATACGTAACATCGACTTCGATCACCCGGTTATCTGGCACGAGTCTCGTTAACAATTTAATAACGACACATATATTTTTCCTAGCTCTATCGCGGATGCTGCATCCGAGAGTTACTCGACACAATGGGGCACTGGAGATAAGCAGTTAAATCTCGCGAGAAGCCATTTTCATTTTGTATTTCGTGCAATACAGAATATCAGCGAGTAAAAAGGGGGTCCCTAGGTTTCATAATTTTTATTTTATTATATTTATTCGCGGCTAATACGTTGACTGCCATGATGATCATCAGTGACCGGTGTTTGGCTCCTCAGTGGGCCCATAGTGATCACTAGTGTCCAGCGATACTAATTTTTTAAATTTATATTGGTTTTATTTCAAATAACGTGAATAAATAGGGAACTTTGACTAGAAGACATTAATAACTTTCATCATTTTTATTTTTATTGTTTGATATTCTAATAATGGAAATTTTATAGTGGTCCCTTGAACGTGCCATATAGAAAGTGCGTGAAAATCAAAGTGTTAAGGAATATGACCATTAGTACGCAATAATTAGATATACAGTCGAATCGATTAATGGCTGTAAATGAAATCGAAATTGGGAGAGTAGAACAGACCTGAGTTGTCTGTCAGGAATAGGTGCAAAATCTTAAAAGTCTCTTCTCTGTATACCCTCGATAAGGCGTATGTATTTAGCCTGATTAGACCGATTGGCCGAATGAAATTCGAGTTGCAGCACGTCCCAATTAGTCCCAGATATCCGTGGTTCGCGGGAAACGGGCGGGAAAAAATGGGAAATACGAGGGAACGTTTAAAAATCGACCTACATAAGCGCAAGCGCGATTATCGCGAGGCAATTAAGAACGATCATGCTTGACCGATTTTGGTATCGATCAGCGCGGTTAATTGTACGAGCAACGATGCGTGGCTTTGCCGATCGCCTAGCGATCGATTCGACTTTCGCGGGCTGATTCGAAACGGAGACCTTTTTTTCCCAGATTTCTTAATTGCCCGCGTTGCGTCGGCGATGGGAAATGCTCGATAAATTGGCCAACAGCCGTATCTCAATTTTCTCATTTAGCCGATCAATTAGCGCCGCCCCGCGGCCTCGGCTCCGATACCAGCGATCCGCTCTAACGATTCGATTAATGTAATAACGCTTCTTAATCGCGACGATAATACGCCGACCGTTCCATCTTTTTATCGACGGATTAATCGAAGGTGTAGGGGATAAATTGCTCCGCTATCAGGGACCACGCCGACCGGGTCTAATTCTGCCATGATACGGATAAAATTGATTAATCGTGTCGTTCGATTTTTCCCTATCGAAAGGCATCCGAGACGATTTCCGAAAATTGACTAATCGTGTCGTTCGATTTTTCCTATTAAAAGGCACCGAAGACAATTTGCTTTGCTGCCGAGCCTTTGAGCTATTCCACGGTTCGGCAAATCTATCTTAATTTATACCAATCGCACACGATTATGTAGAGCACATCGACAAACCACGGACGTGACACGTGGTGCTTACATTTGGCCCGGCCGACGTACCACGTGTCAGGCCCGTGATAGTCAATTTCGACCCAACCGACGTACCACGTGCCAGGCCCGTGATAATCAACTTCGACCCAACCGATGAACCACGTGCCAGGCCCGTGATAGTCAATTTCGACCCAACCAATGTACCACGGGCCAGGCTCGTGATAATCACTTTTGGCTCGAAAACCTGACCACGAGTCTCACGCGTGAAACCCGTGATAATCAACTTCGACCCAACCGATGAGCCACGGGCCAGGCTCGTGATAATCACTTTTGGCTCGAAAACCTGACCACGAGTCTCACGCGTGATTCTAGGCCAAAGGGTTAAAATCACCTACAGCGAGGAACAAAGAAATTGGCGGAGCTACGCTGGCGAGCAGAAATGATATCTGTTGGCGGGAAAAGAGCGCGGAGCAAAAAGGTAAATGGACAGCAGGCAATTACGAGACACGGATAAATCATGCATCGGTTAATCACGGTGATTTACAACAAACGGTGCAGCGGTAACTCGGCTGGGCAAAGACACCTCCCAGTCCATCAGCGAACCCACGCATCCTTTCGTAATCTAGAAAGGGCTAATGAATGGGTTTTACGTACGGTCCAATATCCTTCCAATTAACTCTCCCGACACGTGAAATCTAGCCGGCGTATCTATCTTAACAACAATTAGCCAGCGCTTCGGTTAGCAATTAGATTTCACTTAGCCTCTGAGCGACGCAGAGCCTAACGAACGAAAGGAGACAAACGGCGAGGATGATGAGTCTTCTGCCGGCCAGCCGTTGCGCAACAGGCCGGCTCGATCGTCGGGGAAAAACTCATCAAAGGCGGGCCGCTGCGACGCGCACATACACCGCGATAATATCTATCGTCGTGATAAGACGCGGCACGGAGAGCATCGTAAACAGCCCTCCGAAAGCTTTATCGGTGACCTTTCGTCGCGACTGTGCCGCTCTAATTGCCATCGCCCCCTTTGAGCAAGCTGTGCTTACGCCACGATAACGATGGATTGTTTAGGTGAACGAGATACTCCTAGTTACTCGATTACTTTTAATTAACCGTTAATTAACCCTAGGGGAGATCGGCCGAGGCTGACTAATCGTTTCCTTCTGCCTCCATTGTCATCGCCTAACAGGCGCGATGCTGGTCATTTTCATTCACGCCGCGGGCCCCTCTGTCAGTGCAACTCCCTGAATTCTATACCTCTTTACGCAGTTTGCTTCTTCCTATCATAATTATTTAACAAACGAACGATATTTTTGATAGTTTCCTTTTCGTCGAATATCTCGTAAAAATCGATATTTCGAAACGACTTTTTCTGTATACCTGGACCATGGAATTCTTTTGGTTTCGATACTCGCAAGAAATTGTTCGTGTCCGTGTATGGGATCGTGATAACTTATGCGTAAGTACTAGTCGCTACGAGTTTTTTAAACTAAGGATTTTTTTCCAAGAATTCTGTTCATTTTTGAAATATTCGTGAAAAGCTATACAGAGTTCTGCTTATACGTGTGCGTACACGATAGCGTGCGAACGAGTATCGACGGCTGGCCGTTTTATGGCAGCCAGATAAAATAATTAACCCAAAGTTAATTCTTATCTTTTGTTTATAATTTAGCCGATGGACGCAGGATTGCTAAATGGCGAACAAAGCGAAGAACATGGCTATGCTCTTCATCGATGCACGTACACAGTTAGAGCAAAATAGTAAGTTTTTCGAAAATACTGTCTTCTAAATAATTCATTCGGTATATAAATATTCATCGGGGACCGAGGAGAGAAATTTTAAAGACACGAATTTTTAATTGTGCGCTTTTAACGATACGTATCTGCAGAAAAAATTGTTCCATATGCCGATTTTTATAATTCATTCGGTCATTTAGTCACGGAATTATTCTCAAAATTGAATAATTTATCAAACACACGCGATATATTGCGATAACTACGATGAAATTCGATTAATTTTTCTGAAACACGTGCATAGCTACCTAATTGGAAAATTCCACGTTAACGAAGCATCGATACAACTTTCTATCGATTTGTCAATCCAGTGCGTTTAATCCTAAGCTACGTCGCAGTGACTGATACCGTGAAATAGGTAACGAGGCAGGATCTCGAATAGATGGCGTGTAATCCACAGAGAAGGTCGTAGGTGGCGTTGGTAATCGGCTTTCTTTCGATCGGCACGCCATCAATGAACCGTCTAAGCGGCTTACGATTAACGCCGCGGCGATTCTGTTCGCAATAAATTTCGATACGATCGGTACAAAGTGCGCCACCGTCGGTTCGCTCTGTTCCGAGTGCCAGATCAGCTCTTCGAGCGTTAACGACGCGTTCTCGCGTAATTAAAACGCGGCTTTAGGTCCGAACGTCTCCGCGATCGGTAGACACGATCGGCACCGATCGAATCCGAGTATCCGGGACATCGCGAGATAAGACCCAGCGGAATCGTGGACGACGAAATTACTGCCGATCCACCGGTCGATTGTTCGCAGGAATCGTTTGGAAGTCTCGCACGAGACGACCTGCAATCTTAAACCGCGATGTGGAAATCCGAGGCGAACATCGCGTCGTTATCGCGTTGCAGTTAGGTAACGAGATTATCTCGCAGCCACGTCGTTACCGAGACCATGGCGCCGAATGACGAGCGAAAAGATCGGCGCAATGTTGCAATTCGCGCCTTCCAGAATTCCAGAAACTTCCAACGATCCTGCGAGAAACAGTGCCAAACAATTTACGACGAAAAGGTACGTCCCACTTACAGTCCGTATCTCATATTCCCGTGCGAGCCTGACACCGCTGACGTACATCAACGGAGGCCATTAAACGCCACTTTGCAACAGAGTCCGAACCCCAGAAACGTAAACACCTCGGCGATTTTTAAGCCCGTAAAACCGTCGTGCTTCGAACCTCATAAAACCGCGATAAACGTGAAAGAAACGCGAAACTTACGAATGACAGTGTACACGCTGTCACACGCTTAGAGAAGCCTACACCTATGCCTGGATATAAAAGGAAAGGAAAAATGGAAAGAAATAAAGTCTCGATCTTCTCGGAAAGCGTCCTTCGACGGATAACAGATCGAGGACCTGCAGTCACGCCCAGGAAAATGTGCCACACCGGTAATCTCACCTTCTGACATCGCCGTATAATAAATGCCTCCTACACAGCACCACGGCGCGTACGATCGTGATCGGCGACGCACGAAAATCGCCAAGGTGAATGAATTATCACCGAAAGATGGCGTCGCTGCGAAGATTCCATCGGCGTAGAATCGACAGACGCGATCGCATCGGAATTAATGAAAACCCGTGGAATGTGGGCGCATCGTGCAATTACGCGGCATCTGGGCTGGTAGCGATCGGAAGGCACGTCACGGGGGAAATAGGAGAATTCTATTATTAGCGTTTAATGCGCGGATATTATGCGGTAACCCTGTCGAGGAGGCATCCGTCGAGAGTGGCCACAGCCTCGATCCTTATAAATAATTCAATGTGGCGTCGCGGGTGCACGCGCGCGCGCGCCGACCGCGCGACAGCGTCCGCCATGGCGGATCTTTTATAGTTTAAGGTGAAAAAGAAGACGCGAGCAGAGGGAAATAAAAAGAGTGCCGGCCTCGTGAGTCGGCCAAGGCTGCAACTGGTGCACGCGCGTGGGCGGATGCACGAACTCGATCGTTTGCAAGATACGCCACCAGGTGTCGGTGATTTTCGACCGTTCGACGATCGATCCTCCGACGATCGATCCACGTCGCGTCGATCATCCCGACCTAGTCGATCCGCCGTGCCGAGGTGCACGTGTACTCTGATTCAACGCGCATCATCGTCGGGACGCGGTGTTACCCAACAGTGCAGATCGCGGCGCCATGTTTAGGATGACTATGTTGCCGGCGGATGCAATTGTCGCGCGAGCTTTTCCTTTTATACATGCGATTCCACTTCGTAATTCTAACGCGCGTTTGTTTATTACGCACGATAGCCATATTTGCCAGGTTTCGCCATAGTTTTGCCAGAGGTAGCTAGCGATCTAAGAAGTATCGAGTGGGACGATTTTTATCCTCTGTTCTGAGATCACGGTTTCGGGATTTTCGGAAATCGAAATGTTCGTTGTCGGAGTTTTAACTAGGTTTCTCGTGGCAAACCGATTTCGAATCGCTGGGTCAAGGCTGCCGATCGTAGCGTGGGCGGACCGCATCGATGCACCGATGGAAAACGCGCAAAGTCGATCGTTTTTACGGCACAGCCAACGGGTAATCCGATTTGCATAACATGGACGAGTTAGAGTGAACGAATGGCTGTTTCATTGAGGCGTAATTATTCGACGTACTTGTCGCTTCGTGTTATGGCTTCGCGTTCCGTGCTCGCGGAACCATTTCTTCTTCGTTAAATCCGACGGATTTGGCCGATTAACCGCTCCATTTCGAAATTCGCTTCCTAAACACCGGATGCGAGAAACCCATAAAGAATTCAAATATCACGCCGAATGATTTCACGCTGGAACAACGTAAATCCCCGAGGTCGGAAATCAAAATTTCAAACATTCGTGGAAGTACGATGCCTTCGTTCAAATTTGGAACATTGGAATGTTAAATACCTAACCCAAGGGAGCCCATAAGGGATATTAAAATGCCGAGTGAAGAGTGGTGAGCAAAGGCGTCAAGGACATGCCAAGGTCAGTTATGTTTCCACGAAACAACACTGGATGCACGAACACGCGCGTCCACCTCGATCTAAACACACGTTTGTCGCAACACCGGTGACCTTGGAACGTCCTCGACGTCTCCACCTACAGATTTTCCTGCTTCGAATTCCAATACACTTACGCCGAGATGGAGAGATAGCGTCGGCAAGGGTGAAAGAAGGTTAAAAGCGCATTAGAATGTCAAAGAGAAAGCGTGATAGGTGAAAACGTCAAGGACGAGTCGCCAACAGCTCCGACATTTTTCAAACGGCTGCCAGACACGACTCGCTTCGAAGAAGCAGACCCTTAAACGTTTCCGCGCGCATCGTTTAACGTTCCGAGTTTTCATGCATTTCCATATTAATAACGCGAAAAATGTTGCTCGAAACGAATCCGATGCAATTGCTTTCGACTACATTAAGGTCTCTCGATACTCCCTGCTCGACCACTTACCGGAGACGCGTTAATGCGACGATTATCTCGCAAGAAGAAGAAAAAAGATAACCTTCGAGGCACCGGCGAAACGAGAAAAACCTGCTCGTAAAAAACCGTTCGAACCGTGCACGGACGCCGAGTCCGACGGAAGAAACGTTGCATCGTCCGTACGTCGATACGTGACAAAGTCCGTCGTCGGGGGACCGAGAGTCGAAACCCGAGAACGAAATTCGATACGACTGCGCCTCCACGCTATCTTACGGCCGATCTCGAAGCATTGTGCTAACCGAAACAAACGAATCGATGAGATTACCCTCCCGAAACGGACAAAAATGCCACACAGATGGCGACAGCCGTCGATGATTGCCGACTTCGATTCGAAAATCGATACGTTCCCTCGATGCGTACGCGCGATTCGCTAATGGAGTCGCGATATCGATAAAGACCACACGAAAGTTCGATTATGCGGCTGAATCGAAACGAGGAACGCGCATGCGCGCGTATCCTCGGCCAACAGACGCGAAACGCCCTGATAAGCCACGATACCGCGAACGACACCGATAGTTCTTGAGTAAAGGTGAAAGGAAACTGGATTTAAGCATATATGGAATGAAACCGGTTTCAATCCGTTCCAAACCCCGAGAAGGAAGCGTTTTCCCATGTCTGGTCGAACGGAAAACCAGCGTGGAATCTGCGTGATTCCAGCATCTGGCGAGTCTCTCGTGATAACGTAATTACACGGGGAAAAATGCGCGGTGGGAAATACCGGAATACCTGACTGATGGAGAAATCGAAATCTAGCACGCTAATGTTAACTCGCGTTTTCGCCTGCATTCCACTTTTGCCGTTTCACTGCGCCGTGTTAACTGCTCCTTTCTTCCCTTCCCGATTATTTAATACGAACGATTATAGGTTATGCGCGTGAAAATTTCACGACTGATTTCCAACGACAGATTAATTCTATCGTCGAATCATCTGACGTTTAAATAATCCCCCGTTACGTTGATCTGTCTCCGATATCAATCTTTGCTACTCGTACAGCAATAATACAAAAGAACGACGGTTGCAAAAAGAATAGAATAACGATAACGTATATACGTATACGAGAACTGCATTAGTAACCTACGCACCGAACGTTACGTGCGACGTAATGCTTCGCGAGTGCTACAGGTAAGGCAGTTTTCTTTACGGAGAACGCTATAACGCATGAAAATGTGTGCAAATAAAAAATAATGCAGGAGTTGACATACCAGTCGATTCCTGTAATCCACGGAAGCATCTTGCCTCGTGGTTCGACGAAGCTGCTTGATACCTCGAGGTGGCGCTGCAGTTCGCATTTTTCACTTAACCTCACTTCTTCTGCGTATAGTTAACTCATCACTAGTTGCACGGCGAATCGTGTAACGAATTATATGAAAACAACCCCGTCGGATAACTGTTCCTACTCACCAAGGTTCACAAGCTAACGAGCATATCGCGTGTATATACACGTTACGACAACGACACGCGTTTCAGTTCGTACGCCTGTCATGCGAATAATCGAACGGTTTTTACGTGACACGCTTTGAGAAGTTGTCCCGCCAGAAATCATGGAACGCGCGCACCCGATATAGATTACGAGCGATCGTGTCTTTCACCGCGAGGAAGTTACATCATATCTGAAAGGTCACTGGTCGGATCGCGACGTTCACTACGAATCACCCACGTGAATTCTTTATCCCGATATCGAATATTTGTGAAACGGTATGCGAGAGACGTTCGTTCGTCGGTGGACAAAGAACGTATTTTCGTAGGAAGCATGCACGCGCGAACAGCTGTTAACGTTCACTTCTGTCACTGTAAGCTAACCTGTTACGCGTTTTACACTTTCCTTCGCGAGGAATTTCGTTCGTGCCGGACGGTAAAGTCGTAATTATCGTGACCGTCCTCGTAAATGTACGACGATAACTGGCAATAGACACTTGAGGCGCGAGACGATCGACGAAAGTGCGGCTGCGCCACAAGTTGTCGCGCCGTCCACTCGCAGCTTCTAGACCGCTCGAAGCGTCTCGAACGCAATTTCAAATCCATGCGCCCACGATTACCTTTCGTTCGGAATCTCACCGTGGCCGAGTGGCATAACGACGCCGGGATAAAATATCGCGCGCACGAACGTCAAATGGCGGCGGTTGATGCACTGAAAACACGACGCGAGGTGTGACACATGATGCGTAGTAGGGAAGGAATCTTCGTTGCTGCGTGATTAACAGAGGTCATCTTCGAATATTAGGTTTCCACGTAGGCTCGAATTACTCGTAGGACACGCAGTTCCGTACAATGCTCCCGACGACGATGTTTTCAAACACACGATCGGGAGAATTCGCGTTTCACGAACGTTCGTGACGACGCCGCTATCGCCATCTGGTAACACCATTTCCAAACGTTCGTACCGCGCTAGTGAATTACGAAACAAATCGGTGACTGTTCCTTTCTGATCGAATTTTGGAGGGAAGGAGCAGACGAAAGAAATCAAAAAGCATACCATTATTCAACTTTCTCACACGATCTCCCGAAGTATATCATCGAGAGCGTCCACGAAGGTAACGTAACCGCGAAAAATATCGATAAAACCTTGCAGGTTAACGACTATCCCCAATGTTTATTCGTCGAAAAACCACGACCGTTATGGCCGCACGGAAAACTGTAGACATTTTGACTAGCGTGTAATACCGCGTCCGCCATTATCATATTTCTGCCTGGCTTGATTCATATCGAATCACAGTTACACGGGGACATGTCGGTCGTTAGCGGTCCTTTCCTAGAAACCAGGCATTAATATCCGTGGAGACGCCGCTAGTCTTTACGATCGTAGCCGGCACGCGAATGGCTTTATTTTCGTTAGAAACCCTGATCGACGTTGTATTCTGTTACGTCGTGTACGCCCACGCGATCACGTAGTTAACACGGCCGTACACGTACGACGCCACCAGCCGTGTATTGGCCCTCGCATTAGCATACACCAAGGAGTGTACAGGAAATGCCGAGGCTTCATACAGTATTTTTCTGCAGCTCTCGTAGAAGCCACGCTGCCGCCGTACAGAAATTTAATGCAACCGGTCGAGCCAGCATCGGAAACGGTGAACGTGGCTCCCTGCGGTTTCGCCGCGTGTTTACAGAGCTACCGCACGTTTAATGGCGTCGGGGACAATTTTTCAAGCACCTAGGAACGGCTCCCGTGCGATACGAGCTTGCCAGTACCGGATGATTAATACCGAGGATTTTATCAGCAGGTATTTTGTCCGAATGGTCGTAATTATCGTAATTTAGATACGAGACGAGGCACGTATCGTTGCTAACGAAAAATGAAATTTTCTTTTCAGAATACTACAATTAAAGGATGCCTGCAAGGAAAATCATCTGGACGTGATCATAAGGTATATAATTCTATATCAGTGGAGGTAGCAAACGCAAAGGTACACGAGTGGATCCGAGAATGTGTATTGTCCTTGAAATGTCATAAAGTATGATTTTAGTGAAATGATTCTCCGAATCTTTACTCTCGTTGCGTCAATGATGTTAAGTGCCTTGCCTTGTAAGATAATTATTTGATTACGAAGACACTCGCGTTACTTAGCGTCTGCTTATTAATTTAGAAGGCTTGCAAATTTTTTTGCTCGTTTAAAATCAAACATCTCTTGTGCGGATTTTAGGATACCGATCGGGCTAGGTGGTGTCCATACAAATGCACGTGAAATGACCAGGCTTCGACGGTAAGTAGTACGTTAATGTAAACGTTATAAACGAGGCGGTGCACGCAAATGACTGATGCGAATGTTCGAGGAACGTAAATTCATAATTTAAGGGGAATATTATGGATATTTCTTTGAAATCGTCGGGTACGCGTATACGTCGGTCTTGTAATTCCACCTTCGATGCCACTTTTACGCGGAAACGAGCGAACAATTCCATCTATACATTCTCGGCATAATGATAGAGTTAACGGGTCGTTATGCGAGTCTCGATCCGGCCTGCAGCGAAATTATACTCGTATTAGACATTTTCCAGGATCCTCGAACTATGCGTGTGGTCTACAAAGGTCGTAATAATCTCGGCACAATTTGCAACAGTGTTACCCTCCCGGCCATTTCCATGAATTTCATTTTTAACTTCGATTCGGTACCATTTGATTCCTATTACTCCAGCAGCCAAAGCGAAACATGGATATTTCAACTCCCTGTTGGCGATCTTGCTGGATAAATTCACGGTTTTATGCGTGTTGGATTATGATAATGGAGGCTCCACGTGTAAAGACTTCATTCACCTCGTTCCCATGACGTTTATCTCCGCTCTTATTTTCTAACAAATTAGATCTCCTCGCTTGATTTGTGAACGTGTACACGGCGCAACGCGTTTGACAGTAGGCGATTTATATCTGGACTCGCCTTGCCTTGTTACGCGGCTGTCTCGTTCTTCTGTGCTGCGCAATCGATTCAATCATCCTTCACGATTTGCTGCGCGTCTTAGATTAAAAGCAATTTTCAATGTCGTTTCCTTTGATCCGATCCTGCGGCACTCGGTTCTCCATGGAACCGGTTGAACCTTGTCGAAGTCGATACTCGTAACAGATAACTATCTCGACTCTAGTCCGACTGCACATTTCTTGTTTCATTTGTACGCGTATACGAGTTTACACTTTCACGAGAATATTGACATCGTGTTCGAGTTCGTGACACGAGTTTGCGATTCCTCTTAGGCTCTTTTCTCGACGAGACGCATCGTGGCGATGTTGGATGATCTTCGAAACGATCTCTGATTTGACTCCCCTCGTATTGCGAATTTTGGTCTCTATTTTAACGCATACCTGTTATATTTTAGTTGACTCGAAAGCATATGGCAGCGACAGCGCGAGTATGCGGTCTGGAACGAGCCCATGTCGGATCAAAGATGAAATTCGCTCACTGTCGATAGATGCGTTTAACATAAACAAGATGAATCACGCGGCTGAGCATTATGCAATGTCTCCGTTACAACCTGATTGTCGTTCAGATATGTAATCCTGAGCTTGATTGATCACCAAGCAGCCTCCGGTTTGCGTGCCGCGAATGTTAGCGGAATAACTGAATCTAGCTGAACCATCGAAGTCTGATTGCCTCGGCATATACCGAGTGACATTTAATATCGATTTTTCCGACTTATCGGCGTACCCCTCTCGCTCTGTACCCCGCGTCGGATCTTTCGAAATTCCAACGAAACGAACGGCGATCGCGAAGCGAAAATTCCGAGGGGATATTTCACAGAAGCGGAGGATGATTTGCGTCGTCGTAAACGCAGCCATTGCATCCGAACAATTACGACGACGGAATGCAAACAGCTGGATATATCGGTCACGAACTTGCTTTCCGCGGTGATTCTTATATTTCCTTAATCCACGAGAAGTAAGGTCGGACGTGGTTCTAGCAGTAAGGAAGTCGTTCCGCGCGAAATTCTTCGTTGAAATTCCCCGATACGGGGATGCGTCCGCGCCGGGATTGTCGGGCATTCCATAGGGGGCAGAGGAACGGGCGTCGACCTGAAAAATGATCCGTTTTAGCACGGGATAAAAAGTTTTATCGGGCCCCGGCTGCTAAGCCCGCGCAGCGTATCAGAGCCGTGGAATTGCTGCGGATTCCAGCGATTCCATCGCGATGGAACGATCGTCAGCTTCGTAGTAACGAGTATGCGCGCGTATGCATCATTCTAAATGAGCGTCGGGATAAATAGACGATAATCGTATGCGCACTTTCGCCACGGCGAAGAACAATGTGCCTCGATGAACGCCTTGACCTAAACCGCCTCTTTTGCCTCTACGCTGCCTGCGTGCCGAGAAAATGTCGATCGAGGAGTACCTTCCACTGGCTATAAATTAGTTCCCTCTGTCGATGCTTTTCCCAGATCGCCGGATAGATCGGGAAAGAAACGGGCATCCGACCATGAATTATCCAACGTCCGTGATTAAACGGCGATGAGGTACCGAACGGATAGTTCATGCAGGAGCAATAAAATAGCGTACACGACGGTGCAATATAAATGTAAATGGATGTCGCTATGCTAGCTGCGCGTTAGCATCTAATCTTCCACGGCGCATGTCCGCGGCAATTCCACGTTAATCAGTCATTAACGCTCGCAGATCGCCGGTGCAACGATCGCCAATCTGTCTTAATCAATCGCGTGTCACTTATCTAAGGGGTACAGAAAGGGAAGAAAAATGGACGTACGATTATTGGACTATCGATTCGATGAAACTGCTCGATGGAACGGGGCTGTTTTCGTATGCCAGTCGCGCGTAGAACACTTTCGCGAAGATACAAGATAAATTGGCAGCGACAACGAGGCTGGTTGACAGCAATTAGCATTCAGCCGCGACTCGCCTGACTGACTTCTGTTTGGGAGATGTACTGGCGCAACGTGGTCCTCGCGGAACAGTGTATCGACTGGGCGAGATCACGATCGACAAAGTTATCGCGATGCAAGCGCGCGTAGCCTCGTTAATCACGATCCAGGCGTCTGGATCGAGCCGCGAGATCTCGACAGTGACACTCTCGGCTACCTTGCCACGCGGCTCTTTCTCTCCGTGTCTATAATCCCTATACGTGTACATAGCTATCCGTGCACGTGTTTGCTAGCCAAACTCGCGTTGTAAATCACGCGATTATCTCGTTCGAGATCGCGCCGGTGATCCAGTAATGCATCTCTAGGGCTGGATAACGGTGGCTTAACGTTTCCCCGAATCGTCGCGTGAATCTCGGATTAATCCCAGATTAATTCTCGTTTCGTCGAACGTGCTTATCGACGAAACAGCCGCAAATCATGCTCCGATGATTTTGCCGATGCGACAGCACCCTGTTTATGCAACTGTTTGCGTTTATACGGAAATTGGATCTTGATAAACTCGTTATATCGCATTTGTGCCATCGTTGCCTATTAGTCGCGGCAAGGAATCCAACGAGATGTAGATGATAGCCATTATTGAATCGGTTTACCGGTAGATGTCTCGTTTCCTCGATAAGAAGCTTCGAGATTCGGAGCAACGGATTTTCGATCACCTCTTGATCATCTCGCGACTCAAAGTGTCCCGTGATCCTCTCTGTTTACGCATCTCGATCTTCCAGATCGGCTATCATCGAAAGGTGTATTATGCAGCGAAATAGCTATACAGCTCGGAAATGATACGCTATTAACGCTTAATGAAGACGTTCGATCACTCTACCGAAACCGGCACTTAATCCCATAGCGCTAATCGAGATATAACTGTTCTTAAAAGTTAATAAGTATAATTACCGCGGTGTCCGCTGACTTGCGCGACCTGGAGAAGTAAGAATCGTGAAATCTACGGCAAAAAAGGCAAAGGCTACTTAGGATATAATAAATGTAGTAGACGCGCTAATAGAAAGCTATTATTCCGTAATGACCGGCTTGATTAATCGGCACGTCGACTGCGACAACGCGTTAGACGAATTAGCACCGACCTATCTCGGTAGTCATTTTTCTCCGATCTCGTAATATGATAATTACACCTGGAGATCAGCGTTGGCCGGTTCAAGGCGTCCCACTTATCGAAACGGTCCAACCGTTAACCCACTCGATTAATCAACTAAAATGAAATCCTAAGCGAAGATGGCCGGCTACTCTCACTCGCGGTTGCAATAATCTCACCGATCTTTCTTCCACGAAAAGGGCCCCCGTTCCACAGACCTATCGCCTCTGGCCGAGCCTCTTAATTATTTATTTATTTGACGGGTAAACGTCCTTTATAAAGTAATACGGTAAAATAAAAATAATGAAAAAAATAGAAGTAAAAATAAAACTAAAAGAAGCACGATTATATACAAATTTATATACAATTACATACAACCGTTAACCCACTCGATTAATCAACTCGAAATTCTAAACAAAGATGGCCGACTACTCTCACTCGCGGTTCCAATAATCTTAATTATTTATTTATTTATTTATTTGACGAGTAAAAACTCTTTATAAAGAAGTAATACAGTAAAATAAAAATAAAACTAAAAGGAGCACAATTACATACAAACATACATACAATTACATACAACCGTTAACCCATTCGATTAATCAACTCGAAATCTTAAACAAAGATGGCCGACTACTCTCACTCGCGGTTGCAGTAATTTCGATGCAATAATCTTAATTATTTATTCATTTATTTATTTATTTATTTATTTGTCGGGTAAATACTCTCTATAAAGAAGTAATACAGTAAAATGAAAATACTTAAAAAAATAAAAGTAAAAATAAAACTATAATGAGCATTATTACATACAACCGTTAACCCACTTATCGAAACGGTCCAGCTGTTAATCGGTTTATGAATAAAATAATAACAATAATAACAATGAATATAACAAAAAATTAAACCCGAAAACAATCTTTTTAATTCTTTTGCAACGAAATTAGACCGTTTATAACGTTCTGTAAATTTATTTTGAGATGGAGCTAAGAATAAGGCGTCATCGCAACGATATATCGTCGTTGACAGCTTTGGCAAGTGTAGCGTACGACGATATATCGTCGTCCAGCAGTAAAAGGGTTAATTATCACGATTAACTCGATTAACTCGTCCTTCGCACCTGCCTGCTCCCCACCTCTCTTTCACCTTAAAAAGTATCCTTCTGACTGGCAACAGTTGACCCGGTCTATAAATTCAGTCGCTCACCGTAATCCACGATAGACGCGAGTGCTAGTTCTTTTTCCCTCCTCGAGAGGCAAAAGGAATAGTAAAATCTCGGGTTTCACAGAACGCCGGTGACGGTGATGAATACACCTGAAAGTTGCTCGAAGCGTGACACGCGAAGGTGCCACGCTTCGATTACCACTTTTATTCCGCGCAATAGCGGAGGACATTAAGCTCGGCGAGCATAAATGCCCCGTGTCAAAAGGCGAAGGAGAACGAAATGGATTTTCCGTTTTTACGACGACTTTGAAACGATAGCGTTTGACAGTTCCTCGAGCCGTCTCGTTCCTCGCGTCTATCGCTTACTCGTTAAAGCGTCTCGCTAATGCATCGCCCGCAGGTGATCGCTTCATTCTCACGTCGATAATGGCGACGATTGCACGCGTGGGGCCTTACGCTATCCTCGTGGAAACGCGAAACGATAGCATCGACACAGGGAGAGAAAAGCGAGGAAAAACGATCGGGCATGCTCGAAGTCTACTCGATTGCATCCTCAGTTGCAAAATCGAGGCTGAGAAGGATACCGGGTATTAACGATATTGGCTGATAATTAATAATCGACACAGGTGTTGAATGCTTTTCCAAGCTAATGGCACGAACGAGGCGAGACGAGGTTGCCTCGAAGACAAATCGTTGTACAGACCGCTCGAATACGTGTTCCTGTTACCACCAATACGTTTTATACCACCTATCGATGGCATAAATCGAATCAAAGTTCTATTTAAAGAGACTCCTGACAGACGCCGCGAAAAGGTTGCCAGCCATAATGCTAATGGAATGCGCGCGCAATATTAGCGGTTTTTCTGCTCCGTAGAATACCTCAGTGTTGCCTAACAACCTCGACACGTAAATATTTTCCAAAGCTCTCACCTTATCGCGTATCGTTTTGTCTCATTCTGTTCTCTCGTATTATCGACTTCTGGTCTCATCGTTCTTATTTCATAAAAATACCTGGTCCAGACGACTCAGTCGCGTAACGCGAAATAGTCCAAGAATGGTATTGTCCTCCTTTTCGTCACGAATCCTTCAATTAAATCCGTAAATCGTAAGAAACACAAGGGAATTGCAAAAGCAGAGTCGACCTTAAGTTCAGCGACCCAAGCGAAGCCCAACAAAGGATCCACGAGCATGTACCCGCTCGTGACAGCGGACGACAAGATGACAAAGTAGTAGCAGCTTTCCTGCAACACCTGATACGTCGTAATTACCCTCGTCATCCCTAATTCGGTTACGCGACAATCTTCGTCGCCTTTTCTCATTCCTCGTGTTACAGGTTTGACAAATGCGGCCAAATAATTATCGTAAATTTGCGATTATATATATATTTATTTTGACACTTTCTTGAACTTTTCCTTCACTCGGTCACTCTGAGTTTCGATTTATCGAGAATTTTCGGAGATCCCATGCATTTTAGAGTGTCATGGCAATTATGCTCATATCGCAGAGTTCTACGGTGAAGTTTTAAAGACGTTTCTGACAGCTGTCACTGTCAACTACGATTCAAACATGTGCTAAGACTTCGTGGAAACGATCTGTTTAGGTTTCGCGTAAAAAATGCAACGCAATGAGCGCGTTTGAGTTCTACCGCCTCTAGTCTTCTCGATACTTCCTGTAAAATCTCAGGAATATCCATTCGTCTATTCAAACCTATGTAAATATCTCATTCAACGAATCCTTTGTCAAAGATCGCTATTCACTCGCAAAGCACGAATTGTTCTCCAGTGTCTTTGAGATTTAAAAACTGAAAAAATCTCTTGTCTCCGATGTCTGAAAAGTGGGAAATACCGGTACACTCATTTGCATCTTTCGCGTCTGTCAATCGAAGCATGGAAAAAATTCCTGTCTCCAAATGAAATTGCAATGGCGTCGTTGTCTATTCCGATAAGATTCGTGCACCGATTCCACTGGTACGAGCTAAGAATTAAAGGTTCCTGTCAAGATTTAAAAAACAGAAAAATCTCCTGTCACCGATGTCTGAAAGGTGGGAAATACCGATAAACCCATTTTATTTATTTTATTCGCGTCTGTCAATCGAAGAATGGGAAAGATTTTCGTCTCCGAATGAAATTGCAATGGCGTCGTTCTGCATTCCGATAAAATTCGTGCACCGATTCCACTGATACGAGCTAAAAATTAAAGGTTCCTGTCAAGATTTAAAAAACAGAAAAATCTCCTGTCACCGATGTCTGAAAGGTGGGAAATACCGATAAACCCATTTTATTTATTTTATTCGCGTCTGTCAATCGAAGAATGGGAAAGATTTTCATCTCTGAATGAAATTGCAATGGCGTCGTTCTCCGTTCCGATAAAATTCGTGCACCGATTCCACTGATACGAACTAAAAATTAAAGGTTCCTGTCAAGATTTAAAAAACGGAAAAATCTCCTGTCACCTATGTCTGAAAGGTGGGAAATACCGATAAACCCATTTTATTTATTTTATTCGCGTTTGTCAATCGAAGAATGGGAAAGATTTTCGTCTTCAAATGAAATTGCAATGGCGTCGTTCTCCGTTCCGATAAAATTCGTGCACCAATTCCACTGATACGAGCTAAAAATTAAAGGTTCCTGTCAAGATTTAGAAAATCGAAAAATCTCCAAATAAAATTCGTGCACCGATTCCACTGATACGAGCTAAAAATTAAAGGTTCCTGTCAAGATTTAGAAAATCGAAAAATCTCCCGTCACCGATGTCTGAAAGACGGAAAATATCGATAAACCTATTTGCATCTTTCGTGACTGTCAATCGAAGAAGGGAAAAGATTCTCGTTTTCGCATGAAATTGCAATGGCGTCGTTCTCCATTCCGATAAGATTCGTGCACCGATTGCACTGATAAGAGTCAAGAGTCAAAGGTTGCTGTCAAGAAAGAGCCTCTCGCTGCGTCCCATCAACCCCCTCGATTCGCGATTTCGAAAGCCCCTTGCACGATCGTTGACAGCGTCTAGCGAAATGAAGGACGAGTAAAAAGAAGGGAAGCGTATTCCGTTTGGAAAGCTGGCGTGGCAAGGACGCAAGCTCGAATGATTTACGACTCTTTGGGAGTCGTAAAGACATCAGCCACGGGGGACGGAAAGTTCTTGCGGAGATTTGAAGGGAAATTTACGGTGTGCTCTCGGGTCTCGGCGAGGAATTAGTACAGCGGCAACCTCGGTTAATTGCGGGGTGAGATGCGGGCTTTTTCTATACAGCTCACGCGGAATCCTTGATATATCGTAGGTGATAAATTAGCCGAGGCTTCGTTCGACTGTGATCTGCTCGCGGTGTGGCATCGTACCGAGGCGAAATTCGCATCCGAGCTGAAGAACCGAGCATCGCGAGTGCTCGTAAACGAGACTTATTAGATTCGTTAATCCGGATACCAGTTGGTAAATTAGTCCCGCGGAATTCACGATGCAATTATCGACTATGGCTTGCGTTGATTCGACGTCGATGGGAACCGATGCCTAAACTCTGTCAATTTTGCATGGCGACCTTCGGACTGCGTCTACGAAATTCGACGTTAATCGCGCTAATTAATTATACATACGATTCCGGGGAATCGGTGTCCGTAATAAAATGGAATATACATGCGTGTAAACGAAGGGGATCCGGGAAAAAAGAGACGGGTGTAAATATTTTGATCGGCGCTGGAGTGAACGAGAAAAAGGAAACCGATCTTCGTAATCAATGGCGAGTTCCACAGCCGGTCTTTAGACCCCGATTTTCTCGTGTTCCAACGCTCGTAGTAATTTCGGGTTGTTACCTAGCGACAGACGACGCGTGTATCAATATTTTGTTGTTTCAATTTCGGCGCTGAATGTCGTAGTTTATCGGCCGATTCGCATAATGCCAAGGTTGCCTCGCGTTAAACGTTATTAATGCGCAACACGTGGTAATAAATATTAATTTTCGAGGGGGAACGGCTTTCATTTTGGTTTTACGACTCGCAGAAGCTGAAAATGGCTGTACATCAGTGCGACTGTCTATATTAAATTACCGGCTACGAATGAACGGTGTAATTTCCGATTAATTGTCGGGTATCCATTCCGGGAAAAATTTATCGCTACTTTCCGGCCAGCCATTTGCATGCAACTCGCACGAAATCGAACAACCTGATCGATGAACAAATTATGATAATCGTCCTGCAAAAAGAAAGGTTACCCGCTTCCTTTTTATTTGCAGTTCACGTCGAACTTCGTGACGGGCAGCTTCGAACTTTGTTAAACGTTGCATAGCCGATTTTTCAATTCCAACTATAATGGTCCTTAATGGACTTGCTTTAACCGGTATTTTGCACCCGCATTTGCACCCCGATAGGTTTATGCAAAGTAGAGTTAATTCGTAATCAAGGGGCATATCAATTTGCAGAAACGCGAATTAAGTCAATAGCCATTCGATGTTCGCGATTTTTATGGATATTAAGTGACTAGGAGAAGCCTTGGCAGACTATAGCCGGTAAATCATAGTCGGCTGCTGCTAGAATAACTTGGTATCGATAATGCGATACCGTCACCGATGTCTGAAAGGCGGAAAATATCGATAAACCTATTTGCATCTTTCGTGACTGTCAATCGAAGAAGGGAAAAGATTCTCGTTTTCGCATGAAATTGCAATGGCGTCGTTCTCCATTCCGATAAGATTCGTGCACCGATTGCACTGATAAGAGTCAAGAGTCAAAGGTTGCTGTCAAGAAAGAGCCTCTCGCTGCGTCCCATCAACCCCCTCGATTCGCGATTTCGAAAGCCCCTTGCACGATCGTTGACAGCGTCTAGCGAAATGAAGGACGAGTAAAAAGAAGGGAAGCGTATTCCGTTTGGAAAGCTGGCGTGGCAAGGACGCAAGCTCGAATGATTTACGACTCTTTGGGAGTCGTAAAGACATCAGCCACGGGGGACGGAAAGTTCTTGCGGAGATTTGAAGGGAAATTTACGGTGTGCTCTCGGGTCTCGGCGAGGAATTAGTACAGCGGCAGCCTCGGTTAATTGCGGGGTGAGATGCGGGCTTTTTCTATACAGCTCACGCGGAATCCTTGATATATCGTAGGTGATAAATTAGCCGAGGCTTCGTTCGACTGTGATCTGCTCGCGGTGTGGCATCGTACCGAGGCGAAATTCGCATCCGAGCTGAAGAACCGAGCATCGCGAGTGCTCGTAAACGAGACTTATTAGATTCGTTAATCCGGATACCAGTTGGTAAATTAGTCCCGCGGAATTCACGATGCAATTATCGACTATGGCTTGCGTTGATTCGACGTCGATGGGAACCGATGCCTAAACTCTGTCAATTTTGCATGGCGACCTTCGGACTGCGTCTACGAAATTCGACGTTAATCGCGCTAATTAATTATACATACGATTCCGGGGAATCGGTGTCCGTAATAAAATGGAATATACATGCGTGTAAACGAAGGGGATCCGGGAAAAAAGAGACGGGTGTAAATATTTTGATCGGCGCTGGAGTGAACGAGAAAAAGGAAACCGATCTTCGTAATCAATGGCGAGTTCCACAGCCGGTCTTTAGACCCCGATTTTCTCGTGTTCCAACGCTCGTAGTAATTTCGGGTTGTTACCTAGCGACAGACGACGCGTGTATCAATATTTTGTTGTTTCAATTTCGGCGCTGAATGTCGTAGTTTATCGGCCGATTCGCATAATGCCAAGGTTGCCTCGCGTTAAACGTTATTAATGCGCAACACGTGGTAATAAATATTAATTTTCGAGGGGGAACGGCTTTCATTTTGGTTTTACGACTCGCAGAAGCTGAAAATGGCTGTACATCAGTGCGACTGTCTATATTAAATTACCGGCTACGAATGAACGGTGTAATTTCCGATTAATTGTCGGGTATCCATTCCGGGAAAAATTTATCGCTACTTTCCGGCCAGCCATTTGCATGCAACTCGCACGAAATCGAACAACCTGATCGATGAACAAATTATGATAATCGTCCTGCAAAAAGAAAGGTTACCCGCTTCCTTTTTATTTGCAGTTCACGTCGAACTTCGTGACGGGCAGCTTCGAACTTTGTTAAACGTTGCATAGCCGATTTTTCAATTCCAACTATAATGGTCCTTAATGGACTTGCTTTAACCGGTATTTTGCACCCGCATTTGCACCCCGATAGGTTTATGCAAAGTAGAGTTAATTCGTAATCAAGGGGCATATCAATTTGCAGAAACGCGAATTAAGTCAATAGCCATTCGATGTTCGCGATTTTTATGGATATTAAGTGACTAGGAGAAGCCTTGGCAGACTATAGCCGGTAAATCATAGTCGGCTGCTGCTAGAATAACTTGGTATCGATAATGCGATGGGAACAAAAGGTATGCACACTTATGTTCCCATTTCAATAAAAATCAATGTTATCGTGTCGAAAAGGGCTAACATTTCCTCACTGGTAACCTCATAAGTAAGAAATCCGCGAGTAGTCATATTGACCCACTTGCCAGTTGTAGCGAGACATGTCATACGTTAGCAAAACACGTCGGCCATTTTTCAATTCGCCTGGTAGATGAAATTCAATGTCCATTCTCGAATGCAAATATAAATAGACGCGTTTCAGCAACTCGGTGTCGATAATACGATGGGAACAAAAGGTATGCACAGTTACGTTCCCATTTCAATAAAAATCATCGTTATCGTGTCAAAAATGGCTAACATTTCCTCACTGATAACCTCAAAAGTAAAAAGTTCGCGAGTATTCATATTGATCCATCCGCCAGTTGTAGCGAGACATGTCATACGTTAGCAAAACACGTCGGCCATTTTTCAATTCGCCTGGTAGATGAAATTCAATGTCCATTCTCGAATGCAGATATAAATAGACGCGTTCGAGCAACTCGGCATCTATTTCAGTGCTCTTCACCCGATCCGAGCAAAGTACGCGCTCCCAGGACACACTCGGTCACACCCAAGACCATGCGAGACCTCAGCCGGTCACACGCTCTTCTCTCACACCTCGACTTGGTCCTTCCACGTATCTGCAACACTCCAAGTCCAGTCACTCGTTATAAACACTCGCGTCGAATGTCCGCGCGAAAAAGGACACCTTGCTCCGCTTGGTCCTCGTCCTCCGGATAAAGCTGTGTTCCCTCTGGGAGCTCGGATCTTCCGCAAAGACGGGACCAGAGGAAACAAAATGGCCGAGATGAAACGGAAAGGGTCCGTGCGACCCGATCGCAATCGGTTTTTTTCAGTCGTATATCAGCGGCGAGATTGGTTTCAGAAAATAACTCGGAGCCGAGTTATTCTCGACCCGAAGGCCGCGTGCCCGTTCCGCGTGGCACAATTGCACAATTGCGAATCTGTCCGATATCTATCAGCTGACGGACAGCCCCCTTTCACCCCCGTCCATGCGATTCCCCGTGGATATCGGCGGCCATTTTTTCGCAACGCGACTCGTTAGGATCTAACGACGCCGCTTTCGCTTGTGCAATCGGTAACAGGTTCCGCGAGAGGCTCCTCCGTTCCTTTGTCGTTATTGAAATCGAAGGGTGGAGGATCGAGAGGAATCAACAGCATCGGCCGTGGAAATTGCTAAACGATTTACGCGCGTCGATGCCGGGATTAATCCTAGGGTTAACTGTCGACGCTAACGACGTCGCTCTCGCTTGTGCAATTGATCGGTAATCGGTTGCAGAAGTGATTTCTCTGTTGGTTTAGCGTTAGCGAGAACGAAGGAGTGCTAGATCGGAAGGGATCGATCGTATCGATCGCGGAAATTACCGTGCAACGTAGGGGTTAATTGTGGGATTAATGCTCGGTGCTTGGATCGAGAAGAATACCTGTGGATCGGTATATCGATCATGCTTGTTCACGTTTAGATCGTCATAGATGAGGAAAAATAAATAGTATTTTTTTATGGGTCTTTACGAACTTTCGAAAGACAATTAGGGATGATTATTGACTAAAGCTATTCCTCCTGAATATAGCGTTTACAAGCACGTCTCTTCGGTATATTATATATAATTTGTTTGCTTTTCTTTTATATGTGAAATTTTATGTAAATGGACTGTGGTCTATTTATGTATAAAATAATAATAATACGCAATAATACGTAAAATCGTATTTAAAATTTTTCAAGTTCGACGAGAAGAAATGGCAATATTTTGCGAGAAGCTGAGGATCGAGTGGAATTTAATAAGTTGACGTGGAATGTAATTTATGAGCTTGGAAATTTATGTACTTATCTTTCTACAAGGGAAAGTGAGAAATCTCTCTCACGAAATACGCGTTGGAATTATTTGCAGTAATTTGTAATAGGTATTTGGAATAATAATTAATTCGCAGATTAATCGAGGTTTCGAGAAACTATTTTGTATATGTAATATGATTTATCGAGCGAAACGAGGTTAGAAATCCAGTGCCCGCAACATTTTGTTTTTCTCCGATTATCGCTCGAAATTTATCCATTTCAATTTCATCTTAATTAAAATTTCGCGTTTCAAATCTGCGCAATTAAAATATGAATAGTATTTCAAGGCGATGATATCCAAGTGGAAAGTGACTAATTAATGGCTGCCGCTTTTATCGTTCAGGCCAGTGGCGGCTGGGTATTATCATAATCGAAGCGTGCTGCCATCTCGCAGGATGATCGTGCACCAGGCATACAATATCTCGCGTCCTCTTATCAACTCGTATCGCTAAAGACTCGGGAATGAAAATGCGCTCTTCTCCAATATTTATCTATTGCCATTTCTCTCCCAACATCCACTCCATGCTTACATAATCAGAGTACATAACCACACACCGTCCCTCCACCTTTCAACATCTTGACCTACATACACAAAACCATAAACAATATTCGAAGAATCGCGAAGAACTTGAGACGACGAATTATAAAATAGATACGGAGAAATAGTAAAAATGATAAAAATGGTAGAAAAGGTACTCACCTTCTTACGATGCGGACAGCAGGACGACCCATTGCCCATGGTTCACCGGATGCCTCAAGCAACCACGCGAGGTGCCACTCGTCTCGTACCAGTTGACAACGCCACGACTCGCCGGTCGCCTTTCTGAATTTTCGCCGCGCGATCGGCTCCTCTGTTCGTCATCGTTGCACCGAAACCTGCTCCGAGAAAGTTGCCGTTTATTATCGCGTTGGTATTTAAGCCAGCTGGCCCATCGAAAGTTCAGCCGCCGCCGTTAATCTCTCGGATGAATCGCGACGAGGTTACCTTCCGACAGGTCTTATCCCAAGAAAAATCCCGATTGTTCCACCTTTCCTACACCTCCTCCGCTATTTCCCGTTTCCTCGTCCTCTGACGACTCTTCCGA
>NW_016909703.1:72667-84172 GCF_001483705.2 Eufriesea mexicana
CCGATCTCGCAAGAGGAGGAACGATCTAGACTGGGAGCCGAGAGCATGGCGGAACGAGCGCAGGAAACCGAAGAAGCCTTAGCAATCGAGATGAACGAGCGAGTTGACGGTAATGCTCCGATAATATGGATTACCGTGTCAGCTGTGCAGCTCGTGGAAATATAAAGTTTCCTCGTGCAACATCCCCGTGCCTCCGGATGCGATGGACGAACTCGGTGAGTGGAGCAGCAACGCGGTTTATCGTAGCCTCGTTCACTCGATGCCGATGATTTCTCCTTTCGAGGAAATCCGCAGGAATTCGTTCCGGATCGTTGGTTACCATCCGCGTTTCGTTTCCCCGGCTTTTCGCCGCGTTTCCATTCTCTTTTCGGCGCCGCGGTAGAGCTACACGATGGTTCGCGCTGGCGCGATAAGACCTCGGTTTTGACCTCCCGATGCGGGATCTTGGAAACGCTAATGAGTGTCAAGAGGTTGGCCAAGTCGGAAATAGAGTGTGACGTGTTCGTCAAGAATGTTTTTTAATATCGTCTCCGTGGATCGTGGCTCGATGCGCGGCATCCCGATCGCCTCGATCCACTCGATCCTGGCATTTCGCTTAGATCCGCGATATTAATAAAACGTCAATGGAACATCGACGCGGCGCGAGAACGCTGGATAATTCCGCGATCGCGTGTGTTCTAAATATAACGCGAAAACCGCGGTATTTCGAGCACGGGTTCGAACGGGAGCGCGAAATGGCGAGAATGGGCGAAATGCAGCGAGAAAATCGAAGCTGCTCGATCGCGATGGAGAAAGACTTGATCACCGGTTCGACGTGTTTGAAAAACTGCCACCGAAATTCGAGAAAAGTTGCTGCGCTCGGCTAGCACGTGTTTACGCGTGCGCCAGCACACGGTACCAATATCCATGCGAGTCACCGCTTTATTTTCCACCGTTACATCACTGTCGTCGTCGTTTCACTGCCGCCACGTTAGCGCGCGTAGCTTATCGAGCCGCGCGAAAACAACGATCCGCTCGAGCCTTCCTGTGGAAGCCGCTCGCCTTTCCGGTGCCCACCATCGTCCCCTCGCGGCGTGCACGTCTGCACGCTTTCGACCAACGATTCCTTCACCTTCACCGGCACGATTCCTCGCCGGAGTTAAACTCCGCGGCAGGCACAGATTCGACTTTGCACTCGCACGATTCGCCGCAGGAATTCCACTCTGAGATCGCCTAGAATTTTAACTCGACACGCGAGTATTCGATACGCGAATGGCGGGACAGTCGCGTTGCTCTTGCGCGATCTCGATCAGCGATCGGACGGGGTATCTCGCGCCCCCGGTTCACGGAGCAGCCGAGGAGCAGCGGATCGCGAAGCGTTCGACGCGCAACAGGCAGAGGAAGCTCGTGCACTTCATGCTCGCGCAGCACGTGTCGATCGTAAACAGTCGCTTGCGTCAGCGCGCGTCCCGCGGAAACTCGTTTTGTCAATGAAACGATAAACCGAGTGAAAACCGGCGCTGTTAACGCGGAGGACAGCTGGGGAATAACCTACGATCGCGCCACATTCCCCTGTCGTTCTCGGCCTCACTCGAAATAGACCTTCCGAACAACGAAATCGATCCTCCGTGCTATTTTTTCCGCTTCGCTGTCCAGAAGATCGGGATTATCCAGAAGGTACGATGGATTTTCGTAATAAGCGCCGAGATTAAATTTTATTTAACGCATCAGTGATCGTTAAAATTTGTCATTTTGATTTTGGGTGGTGAGTGACGATCGGTAGAATCTTAGCTAATTATCGATATGAGGGGAATAATTATCCTCGTCCACGATTTTAATTATTTCGCATCCTCCGTGCTATTTTTCCACTTTGCTGTCCCACGAGCGTTTCCGATCCAGAGTATCGGGATTATCCAGAAGGTACGATGGATTTTCGTAATAAGCACCGAGATTAAATTTTATTTAACACATCAGTGATCGTTAAAATTTGTCATTTTGATTTTGGGCGTTGAGTAACGATCGGTAGAATCTTAGCTAATTATCGGTATGAGGGGAATAATTATCCTCGTCCACGATTTTAATTATTTCGCATCCTCCGTGCTATTTTTCCACTTTGCTGTACCACGAGCGTTTCCGATCCAGAGTATCGGGATTATACAGAAGGTACGATGGATTTTCGTAATAAGCGCCGAGATTAAATTTTATTTAGCGCATCAGTGATCGTTAAAATTTGTCGTGTTGATTTTGGGCGTTGAGTAATGATCGGTAGAGCTGGAACTAAGTATCGTTACACGGGGAATAATTATTCGTGAAAAATTAACACTCTTCGAACACCTCGATGACTGCTCGATCTTATCCTCGTTCAAGATTTTAATTATTTTGCATTCTCCGTGCTATTTTTTCCGCTTCGCTGTCCCACGAACCAGTTGTCGATCCAGAATATCGGGATGGAATTTTTATAAGAAGTACCGAGATTAAATTTCACTTAGTACATCAGACACTGTTAAAATTTGTTGTCATCCGCGATTTTGGGCGTTGAGTAATGTTCGGTAAGTATCCTTACGTGGAGAATAATCGAGCAACACTTATGGAACACCTCGATGAATACTCAAACATATTTTCATCCGCGATTTTAATTATTTCGCAAAATTTTGGAAAGCAGCTTTCTTCGTATCGTAACGTCCAAGTAATGATCGGTATCGATATATCGAAGGAACACTTATTCCTTGACCGCGTCGACGATCCTTGACACCTTCCACAATATCGCGTGTTTACGAATATTTAAATTTTAATAATTTCGCAAAATTTTGGAAAGCAGCTTTCTGCGTATCACAACTTCGCAGTAATGACCGGTATCACTGTATTGAACGAATACGCATTCCTTGACCGCATCGACGATCGTTGACACTTTTTACAATATCGCGTGTTTAATTACGAATTTTCAAATTTTAATAATTTCACAAAATTTGTAAATCAGCTTTCTTAGTATCGCAACGTTGCAGTAATGATTGGTACCGTTGTATCGTTTCAACGCTAATTCCTTGACCGCGTCGACGATCGTTGACACTTTTTGCAATATCGCGTGTTTAATTACGAATTTTCAAATTTTAATAATTTCGCAAAATTTGTAAATCAGCTTTCTTAGTATCGCAACGTTGCAGTAATGATTGGTACCGTTGTATCGTTTCAACGCTAATTCCTTGACCGCGTCGACGAGCGTTGACACTTTCCACGATATCGCGTGTTTAATTACGAACTTTTAATTATTCGGGAATTGCAAAAATGGCGGTTAAAACGTCGCGTCACTCGCGAGACGGTGCAGCGGCTCCTCTTGCGCAACACCGTCGTAAAAATCGTAAAAATCGCATTATCTCTGGGGAATCGAGAAATACCGCACGTGTCCGAAAACGAGATTTCTCGTGACCAGTTGCCAATGTGTGTCACACGAAAACGATAGTTCTCGTTACCGGTCGCCAATGGGAATTTTTACTCCTTCGCTGCGCCCACGAATCGCGGTCACCATTCCGCTCGAACGATGTTATCGCCTCGGCGATGTATGCTCTTTTATCACGAACACTCGAAAACACTGTGCACTGGATCCGAAGATTCCCGCGACTTTCCTGCCTGAAACGAACGCACCGACTCGCACTCGTTATCGCGTCCGCGCATTTAACGAGCACTCGATAATATTTCCCAGCGATATTAGCTTCTTTAGTTAGCGATGACCGGTGGCCGCGCGACGCGAGCGGCAGATTAAAATTCGCGGGACACGCGATTCGAGGAGCTAAAAAGCGACGAGCACGTAATCGAAAGAGAGGCAGAAGGAGACTGAAGAAAGCCGGCTTCGTGGCTCTCCTTTTTCGCGCGCCGCTACCGTCGTTCCTTATCGTCCGCTCGCCTGTAAACATCGCTTACATCATCCTCGTCAACCTCTTCGTCGTCGTCGCAATACCGTCGACAGCCACGTCGTTTTCGCACCGGGCTAACCGGCTCAGCACGCGACTTCCGGTTTCGGCCACGACGCCGCGCCATTTCGAAACGGTACTCTTTTCGACGAGAAAAGAATCGTCAGAGAGAGGGAAACGGGGTCACCGGTCGAAATTCGACACTGAGATTTTCCTCAACGACGACTGTTATTTTGGGTGGGTGTTCGAGATCGGTTCGATCCAAAATGGCAGCTGAGAATTTAAAATTCTACGTTTCCCCGTCGTTTCTTTGTTATTTATTTCGCTGTGTGGAACCGGGAATTGGTAAAGTTTCTAGACTCCGGTTGTTAAATCCGATGTCGTCAGACGTCGTCAAACTGGTCTCGAAGAATAGACGCGTGAGCAAGGAGCAGGATTAATAACGAAAAGTCACGAAAGATCGGTGGACTGGACGACCGAGCGCGGTTAGAGTGTCGAAAGATCGGATCGTTAATTTTTCTCCGTTATCTCCGCTTATAGATCGAAACTTACCTCGAGGATCGCGAGCGTAGTTGGACCGTGTGCTGCTCCGTCGATAAATCTCGTCGATCGGTCGAAATCGGTTGCCTTTTTCAGCCGGTGAGCGCGAAAGGGATGGCCGGGTGGAAACCGTGTCGGTGTCCGGCGTGTAATGACATTAGCCGCAAAGAGAGAAAGGAAAAAGGTCCACAGGCCTGCCCACGTGTAATCTAAGAGCAGCTTCCCTTTATCATTAATCAGCATTGCAAACAGTTTCATTAGGCCTTATTATTTTCTCGGCCGTTATCCGTGACTCCTTAACAGCGTAACTTATGGCGTCCGACAGGCTGATTAGAATCTCCCTGGCTGTAATTTCTCCACCAGGCGGCTGCCATTTATCGTCAATGTCCCAACTGCCAATCGGTGTCGTGCAACGCCGATTACTCGCCCGGGACCCCCTTCAACTCGCCATCAGCCGAGTACTCTGACCCGACATCGCCACTCGCGATTTTCCTCCCGCAGAGATCTTCTTCCACCATCGAAAAAGAATCCGAGATCATCTGCCGCGAGGTTTATGGCAGACCTACGTAGATAGGTACGTAGGTTTTCGATGGCGGGTCGAGATACGATGACGCCACGGTTCTCCTTGCGAATATATTCTCGTTTCGCGTATATCGCCGTGTCATTTTTCGATTTTTTGCAATTTGGAGAACGATGGAGTCGCGATGGATTACCGATACGTCGTTTCGCGAATTTGGTGCCTCGATCGATGGGTTGAAACACGCGCGTGACACCGAGTAGGGTTCGGATCGAGAGAATCCCGATTTGCTTCAAGTATCGATCACGGAATCGTAAATTATTGCGAATTTTTGGGTCGTCGTTACTCGTTGTTACTCGTCATTACTCGTTACTTGGCGCTACACGTCGTTACTCGTCGTTATTCGTCGTTATTCGTCGTTATTCGTCGTTATTCGTCGTTACTCGTCGTTACTCGTCATTACTCGTTACTTGGCGCTACACGTCGTTACTCGTCGTTATTCGTCGTTATTCGTCGTTACTCGTCGTTACTCGTCGTTACTCGTCGTTATTCGTCGTTACTCGTTACTCGTTACTCGTCGTTATTCGTCGTTATTCGTCGTTACTCGTCGTTACTCGTCGTTACTCGTCGTTACTCGTCGTTACTCGTTACTCGTTATTCGTCGTTACTCGTCGTTATTCGTCGTTATTCGTCGTTACTCGTCGTTATTCGTCCTTACTCGTCACTCATTACTCGTCGTTACTCGTCGTCGAGCATCCATCGCTGTTTCGCGCGGCGTCTCTAGGAATGGAAGATGCAAATGAGGCACTCGCCAGAGGAAAAAATCGTACGACAGCTGTAAGATTTTCCTCGAGCGATCGGCAACGAACGGCGTCTCTGGGCGCGTTTTCAGAGGTCGTGTGAAAGAAAGAACGACGATTTATCAAAACATGTATAACGATTTATTGAGGAGCTATTCAAGCATGTTAAATTTCATGAAATGCAGGTACCTACCTATCTACTCACTAGCGTTACATTAGACGCGCATTTTACTCGCAAAACTGTACGATCTATTTCTTTTTACTTTTTTACTTTTTGTTTGAAGGAGAGTTGCATAGAATTGCATTTAGTTCCCTTCGCCGATCCGTTCTTGCTTAGCACGATCGTCGCTGCACGTCGAACGAAATGTTCCGAGATATTTCGAGAAGATTGCGTACACTTTTTTTATTAGCTTTACAAAATTTCGCGATTTTTTTTTCGTTTTTCTAATATTTCGTCAATGCTCGATTCGCAGTTGCTATTTTCGTAATCCTGGATTTACTTCCGTGTCGTCGATGAATTTAGATAAGGCAAACGAAACGATTTCCTTCGTTCCACATCATCCACGCGACACATATCGAAAATAATTTCTGTATTCGAGTGGCTCGCGTGGCCGCAAGGCCGCGCACGATCGTGCTAGACACCGGAATAAATCTGCGTTTTAAATCTGCCTACGTTAGTTTTGATTGCCAGTCTTCAATGCTCTGGTATTATTTTAGTTTTTCCATGTTTTACTTTTATTCCCTTCGCTTTTATCGTGTTCGTTTGTCCTTAGAATTCGTCCTTCGCTTCTCAGCTCACCCTTCGCGCTCTGTCGATCGATTCCAAGGTCGAGACGACGAATTTCCAAATTCGAATAAATTTTCGCGTCGCAAAAATAGGACTGTCCCCACAATATGCAAACGTTGCTTTTTATTTCGCAATATAATTTAGAATCGTTCTCTAATCACAAGCAACGAAGAACAAAAATACTCTCGATCATTTTCCTTATTTTTAATATTTTTCTTTTATTTTATTTTTCCTTTTGGATACGACACGAATAAGAAAACTGAAATAAAATGGCGATCGAATATACAGTTTGGATTTCTCGGCGCGCTCGATCGTCTCTTAAGCTAACATAATTTACACGATCGATCCCACGCGAGAAATCACACGACTGCGAATGATCGAGCGATCGAGAAATTTCAGTTAGGAAAGTTTAATCGTCTCGCCTTTCGATTTTCTTTATCCTCTCTTTCCTCCTTCCTTTCGCGGTGAGTATCTGTATGCTTTCGTGTGTATGTGTGTGTTTGCGTATCCACGCACGCAACGTGTTCCATTGCATGTGTCACCCGTTTGTTTCCCTTCGCGCCGCTCTTTTTCGTCTTCGCATATTTTCCACTGTTTTCTCATTTTTTTTTTTTTCTTTTTTGATTCGCAGTTTCCCATGGTAATTTGATTATTTAGTCGAAAGTTGTCGAGCAGGACGCTTGGTAATTAGAAAGGCTGGAATCGACTACGATTTCTCATACTTTTTTTTTTTCTTTTTCGTGAAGTTCCACTCTACGTTGATAAATGTGCATATATCGAGAAGTATCGATCGATCGCGCACGCTCCCGACGAAGAATCGAAGGGGCAAAAGATCGCGAGGATCCGACACCCCGTCATCCCGTTCGATCCTCCGTCGAGGATCCTCGTCGCGGTCTTAATTATAATCCACGAAGTTTTTACAGCTAGTTACCAGAAAAAATAAGGGCTTAAGACCAATTTCGTTCATTTTTTCGCGGATCCTTTTTCGCCGCAATTTGCCCCGGAAACGTTCAACGCGGCCGTATGAACGAGTATCATTCGCAGTTCGCGGTTCAACAGCTTTGGTTCGAGAAAATTTCACGCGAGCGAAAATCGATATCGAGCGAAGATTCGTCGAAAAGTCGTCGGACAGAGAGCTCGGATCGCGAGGTCGCGAGAATCGAAATTAAAGCGAATTGGAATTTTTCATCGCGGATGATGCTTCTCAAAACTGGTCTCCAGCACCCGGTGCGTAGACACATCTACGACATGTGCACGATAAATCTTGAAATATATCGACTGCGATCAAGATCGCGCGTTGATCGAAAGCGTACATCGAATAGTCCGTGCGAATTCCTCTCTGCATCGCGAAGGATCGACTCGACGGTATCGGTAGACCGTCTCAACGGCCGCATCCTCACCGTACGTCTTAGTTACCAGCTAGTTTCGAAGAAACGCGACTCCGTCTATCGCAAATCGATTTACAAAGACTACTTAGTTGTGAAAGACACGATTGAATCTACAAATCAGAGGGTCGATTTCGATGGGAACGGAACGGGACTCGCGCGTTCCTGTAGTCGATCGTCCATCGGTTCCTCCACGACGTTGCCCCCCCTATGCTCGTGAAACGGATTTGCCAAATGAAAAGGTTCCCTTTAGTCAAACGAAAGATTTCTAATCGTACGCGATGTAAAACTCGCTCACGGGTTCGTTTGCACCTATCTAGGATCTATCTCGGATCTATCTCGGATCTATTTTCGTCGAGATCCGTGCCGCCACCCCCCCGAAATCGACCCCCTGGCTACACACCATACACGGAGAAAAGGGTGATACAAAATCTATGTCCAATCGAAACCGACACACACAGATAGAATAAACTGCTGTTTAGTTATTAGTTTAATAGTGATCAGCGATTAACTGCTTTCATCTCGTTACGTAGATTAAACAGATATAGGCATCGTAGACACGTAATGTTACTTAGTGGTTGTTTTTTTTCATTTTATGCATTTCCGTTACCTCTTTACAAGTTTCATCTCTATTTACACCGAGTACACTCCGTTACGACGGCCATGAGTCTTATCGCGCGTTTTCTACAACACGTCGAAGAATCCAGCCTCGAACTCGCTCGGCGACGCGCGCGCGGACCCCGCCAATTTTCAAACCCCCCGAAATTTCCTCGCCCCCCACCCGACACCGTGCGTCGCATCTTCGTCGCGGCGCCGGCGTCGGATCTTCTCTTCGCGCAAAATATCATCCGAGAAAAGTTTTTTCAAAAATATCTCTCTCTCTCTCTCTCTCTCTCTCTCTCTCTGTTCTCGTGCTCGGAGGATCGATGCCGGTGCCAGGAAGTCGCCTCGTCGCGCACACACCCCCCGCAAGACACGTCGCGACCACCCACACGCGTCACACGCGCTTCTCTTATATTACAAGGATTATCCGTAATCTCGCTGACCGCGCCCGACCAATCGCGTTAATAAACGCTGCGTCGCGGTGCGAGTTGTACTGTGTTACAATTACCGTTAAATCGTCGTACGTCACCACCCCCGGGCCCCCTCGCCCTTCCCGAAAATACAAAAATTACACGGCAGAGATCAGCCTTTCTACATCGTCTCCCTATTTTTACCTACGAGTATCGGCTCCCGCCTCCTATCGTTGCGACATAGTAGCATATATTACACGAGGGACCGCCCTTATCGCCAGACGAGCCCTCAGGATAGATACAGAACCGGGGGTGCGCGATCGGCGACCGCCTGGCGAGCTTCGACCACCTCTGCAACGATTTCCGGTCGCGTGATCCGCCACGAGTTCGAGGAAGTTGCTAGGAAGAGGAAGATAAAACGTACATTAACGCGGTGCACGCGGGGTGAGATCGATTGATCCAACTCCATGGATAATTCTCTCGTCGGAGAACGAGAGGAACCCGAGTCTCTTCGCGTGCGAAAAGAACCTCGTATTTTTATTGAATTTTGTATAAAACGAAAGTAGACGGTCTGCGATTTTTCGAACGTTCTTCGGCCAATTTCCACGAGCGTTTGCAATTTTATTCGTATCGTTGCTCACCGATTCGTTTGCTCTTATACACGGGAAGGGGTTGCGACCGTTCGATCGACACCCCGTGCGTCCCAGCGAGTGTATAAATCTTACAAGTGTTCGTGTGTGTTCAGGTGTATGTGTAGAAGGCATACGAGCATCCCTAAACATTATTTTGGCCGTGAATTTAGAGTGGTTCGAGCGCGAATGGGCGCCCGCTGATCGACGTCGCGACGCCCGTTCGCCTCGGAAAAGTACACATATATACCCGCTAATAGAAACGATCCTACGCGTGTAATAGCATCGACACGAAAGAATTTGTTACATATACATATCCGTAGAATATTCGCGCGTGTACGGGGTGTCTCGATTGTCCTTGCCGCCATAAACGAGTACCCATTGTCGACGATGGCCTCGATCAACCGTGGTAAAGGTATTCCTTCTCTGGAAACGGTGTGTCGCTCGTGGTCGTTTCTTTGCCAGGAATAAAACGCTCCAAACGGTCGCGACAGTCGAAACACCCCGGGACGCGTGAACGTTAGCTGTAAAGTTCTAAAAGAGTTCACACGCTTATCGCTTTACGTACACGTATCGACAAAGTTTCGACAAAGTTTCGACAAAGTTTTGATGAAAGTTTCGCCGTATGTACAGACGCCGGGCTAATCGCCGGCCATAAACGGTGGTTAATTAAACGCACGAGTCCACGAAGAGGTCAAGATCCGCCTGTCGAGGGCGGCTCGCCGCGCTCGAGGAGTCCCGACGCCGAAGATCCTGATCGCGTTCGACGATGATCATCGATCACCGATCACTTGTGAAAAAATCACCAGTTCTCCAGTGTCCTTCGGGAGAGAGAGTAATCCTAATCGATTTATATACGAGCGTGATTTCCGTTTCAACGGGACACCCTAATTATCGTGAGAGAAAGCGTTTTACGTATTGTTCTATTTTTTTAAAGCTATCACAGAGGAATTTTTCCATTTTCCCGTTCTTTTTCTTTTCCATTTTCCTTTTCAACTCGATGGTTCTTCGCGAACGGCAGGACTCCGTCGGCCATTTGTATTTACAAGTACAAGACACCAAGAACAAGGGACACGCAGAACATTAAATAGACGATCATAAATCGATCAACGATCGAGCACTCGCACTTATTTTCTTTTTCTTTTTTTCTTCTTCTTTTATCGCTTTTATTTTTTCCTTTCGTTCGTTTCTTTTGTCGTGAATTCATCGTTTGCGCTTGACTTTGTGTCTATTTCCCGTCTAGAAACATAGATCGTCCCGGTGAACGTTCGGAAAAATTCGAGAGGCGTTTGTTTCTCACTTCGAGCGAAAGTGCTTCTGTTCCATGTTTCATTTTCCACGTTCCACGGAAAAAATGTACGTCGGAGTACTACTACGATCGGGGGTCTCTCGTTATTCGATGAACGAACGCGAGAAAGAGAGTGTTCAACAGCGAGTTCTGCGAGTAAAACCATGCCGTCGAGATATTTCGTTAAAAAAAATATATCCTCGCGCGATGCGTCCGAAGAGGCTAAATCGTCTTCCTAAATCGAGAAGTGCCGGATCGTTGAGCCTAGTTACTAAAGTACCAGCTATTTTTTTCATTTTTTTTTTTGTCCTTTATTAATATGTATATATATTTATATGTATATATACGTACGTGTACAGGGAGAGAGAAAGAGAGAAAGAGAGAGAAGGGGAGTAAAAACGAGAGCTGCACCCGTTGCGAAAAAACGAGCGACGAAAAGGAAAGAAAATCGCGACGGGTCGAGCCCCCCCTACGGTGCCGAGAATTTTCCACCGGTGCAGCGATTTTTCTTACAGTCTAGCTGGAGAATGGAAGATTAGCGACGGGAAAAATTGGAAAAATTCGGCAAAAATTGGAAAAAATTGAGAAAAATTGGATATCAAGAGAGAGAGAGAGAGCGAGAGAGAGAGAGAGAGAGAGAGAGCGAGAGAGAGAGAGAGAGA
>NW_016909703.1:85703-93566 GCF_001483705.2 Eufriesea mexicana
ATTTTTACCTTAGATCGAGCTCTATATTCTACTATGTACAACAACACGGTTGAGGTCTTTTTCTGTTTGTGCCTGCCTTACGTTACCCCTTCTCTCTCTCTTCCTCGATAAACGCCCCCCGCAATCGCGGGGGCACACCGAGGGTACGTTCTCTTCTTCGTCTCTCTGTCTCTTTCCTTCCTCCTTCGCTTTTTTTTTTCTTTTCTTTCATGTTATGGCTAATCGCGAAAAGGCTTCGGGCTACTTTCAAGGTACGCGAATTCTCGAGGTTACACGCTAATATTTACACGCTTACGAGTGCTAACAGTGTGCCGGGCCCGCCGAGCTTCCGGCGTCATCGTGGCGCTGACCCCTCGCTCGGCGGCCGCCATGTTCTTTTTACAGATATTACACGCACGTGACGAACTATTTATTCTCCATTCGAATTTCTCCCTTCGTCTCTGCCCTGCCACTCTGCTACAGAGTTCGATCGCTACGGAAGACGTTCGACCAATTCCTCGAAAAGCTGGCTTTGCGCGAATCTCTGCGGGACAACGGAAAGTCACGCGAGTCGTCGGGTTCTAACGGCAAAGGACTTGTACACGAACGAGCTGGTAACGGGGATGAAGTGTGGAGTTTCTTCGCTAGCTTTTCGAGAAATTCGCCCGACGTCCGCGAGTCTAGAACGAGACCGGAATTGAACAACAAAGCGATGGGGTCGATGGCGATTTCTCCGTTTAACAATGGTAAACTGGCAGTGCTGATGCGAAAACTGTACTCCCAGGGAAGAACTACGATCGGTAGAGTCCTCTTTAGAATGAGATACGCTGTAAATGTGGCACGTGCGAATGACATTCACCTCTCCTCAGCTTCTCCACAGACGTGCGCGTCTGGAAAACCGGTGTCTCTGTAAAAATCGGCTCGCCTCGCCCGATTCTGCCCCCTGTCTCGAGTCCGCCATTTTGGTTCACGAATCTCCAAACTTTCTTTGCGATATTGCAACATCGACACGCGACTATCGGTTCGCAATTCGAGCGGGAAAACTCTTTGGAAACGGAACGGAATTGCGCCTCTAGCAGTCCTTGGCCTGTTCTTTGTTTCCTCGTCTTCCTCGTCCTCCTCGTCCTCCTCGTCTCGTCAACGGTCGCGCATAAGCGCGAACGAATCACGCATAGCGACGAAACAATTGCGACACTCGCTGGCGCCATTTCCATTTGCATCCTGCTTTTACCGCCTGCCATAAACGCCTCGCGATATTTACATCCGTGCAACGAATTCTTCTTCTTCCTACCTAGAGTGATCTCGAGATCGAGGACGCAGGATAAAGCGAGGCGAACCGCGCGTAAAATCGTCTTCCAGGACCCCGCGACTTACGACTCCGTGCTACCGAGCCTGGAATCGGGTTTCTCGGATTTTTCTTGCAACCAAAATGTGCCCGTGACATCGACGAATCTTGGAAATTATATCAGGTGCTTCGGTCTTTGCGTTTCTTGGAACGGTGTACCCTAGGTAGGACGAGGGTACAGGGAAATATGAAGACCCAAGAAGGTGTCAATCGCTCGCAGTCGCAGGGTCCACCAGAGTTTCGCCGAATAGATTATTCGTTTCGTAAATCGTGCCATGTACTATCGATTACCTGCGTCTCGTGTTCCCGTCTATAATCTACTCTCGTGTTATGCTTAGGTTGAACCGACGTGTGTCTGTGAGTGTGTGTTATATCGTAAACGCAATATATTAAGGCCTCTTAGTTACTAACGACAGGTCGTCACGTTTTCATCCTCCGCTACGACGCTACGAAAATGGCGACAGAATGGCCGCTACTCCTTCCTTCTGTCGTCGCTCGAAAACCTACCCACTGTACACGCGAAAGTCGAAAAGTGCTTGGCTCTCTCTATTTCCTGTCGCTCTCGTCCATTTCGTCCCTAGATCTAGGGACAATAGTCGAGAACGGACGCGAAACCTGCGTCCCTCTTGCCTCGTCGCTTGGCCACCGAATGCTGGCGTGTGCGTGTGTGCGAACCAATTGAGGGGATCTCAGAGAGACACGCCAGTCGATCGGCTTGACAGCGTGCGGTCAACGATGATTATTTCGTAATTTCTTCGTCTCTGATACAAGGATTCACGGGAGCGTGACGGTGTTTTGACAGCGTCTTGCGCTTCGAGCGTTTCGAGCGGGCGCAGAGACCTGGTCGAAGGTTACCGATCTCTTCATAGTGATCTTGAGTAGTCTGAGTATCGGGGGAAATAGTTTGAAGGAACTATAAAACTTGCGTGCTTTAAGTACAGTCCGAGTTCCTAGGTCTGCTCTAGGCAATCGTTTGAACTACGTGTGGCTCACTGTCGTCGCGAGGTCGGATTTTTGGGTTTTTGGCAGTTGCGTCCTCGAAATTGGGGCTAGTGTCTAGAAAGCCGACTGGCTCTGTCTCTCCGAGAAGAAACGGAAGTGGCTGAAAGCAAAGCTGAACTGAACTCGGGTGCGATGGTTGCCGTGTCGGGGGGGAAAGAACGGTGCGGGGTAAAAACCTGTGAAAGAAACGTTCCAACCGAACAGAGCTAGAGGCACAGAACTGAAAATAAAAGAGAGAAAGAGAGCGTGAAAGAAAGACAGAGAGAGAGAGAGAGAGCGAGAGAGAGAGAAGAAATGAAAAAAGGTGGAGGAAGAACGAGGTAAAAAAAATAATAATGACGTGCCAAATCGGAGACAAGAGAACCACCGTTTACAGTCGTCTTTTTTTCTGTTTTTTTTTTTTCTTTTCTTTTTTTTCTTTTTTTTTATCCGTAGCAACTTTATTGTTTGGTGCATCACGTGCCAGCCACTTTCCATAATGAAGGCATATTCGCTAGTGTGGAGTATAAGTGGAGTTTCTTCTTGTCGCTTAATTAGTCATTATCTAATAACGTAGGTACCTTACGACTTATGCATTATCACCTAGCCTCCAATTATTATTCGCTTATATTCCACGGTTCTCCGTGCGATCGAGAACCGACAAACACGCGTTCGTGTTTCGATTAATTTTCCAAAAGAATCTTTGTCTTTGCGTATAGGTGTGCGTGTGTATGTGTGTCAGTATGCGTGTCCGTGTGCATGTGTGTCGCGTGTTGCTGTGCACATGTATGTATATATATATATGTGTATATACGCGTGTTAACTACACGAAGAGAGAGCATGTGCCATGTCACTTCTCTTTCCCAGATTTTTGCTTCTTTTAATTATCATTTCTCTGCTTTCCTTTTTCTCCCGTTTGCTCGCTACTTCCTTTTTGTCTCCTCCTTCCCTTCGTCTCGAGGTGTGTATCGTTAAATGCCCAACTGACCAGCTACAGATGAGCTACGTATTTACAAATCTCGTTAAGTAATCATCTACGTATTATCTGCTCTTTTTTTTTTCTCGTTTAATAGGAAACATTAATTTCACGCGCTCGCACTCACTCGTTACCGTTTCTTTCTCTCCGCTACACACGCACGCACACACTCGCTCGTACACTTTCCCATCGTTCCTCGCTTCGCGATCTTCTCCTCGCTCCTTTCATCCCCACGCTTCCTCTCTGATTAATTCTTATTGCGAATCGAACCGTTGCGAAACTTCGACGGCACCCTGGCTTCCCTCCTTCGCGAGCCATCGTTTTCGGAAGGACCCTGGACACCATTGCTAACCCCTCTCTCTCGTTTCGTTCCATTAATTCCTTCCGTTCCCTCCCGCGAGAACGTTCGTTCCGCTCCTCATCGGCGCGTCCGACGAAACTGACAATCGCGATTCGCGCGAAACGACTTCCCTATATAGGTCGAACTTCCAGCGAGTCGTGTAAAAGGCTGTTAAGAGATAAAAGAACACATGGTCGAGGCGTAAAAGTCTGCGCGTCCGCGATAAAACATGGGGAACCTTTTTCACGTCGGCGTGAATCGCTGTTAAAAGCAACGGCGAAACGGGGAAAGGGGAGAAGAAATAGGGAAGAAGACAATTGAACTATAAAAGCGGGGAACTAGACTCACAGCGTGACAACGGATCGGTCGTCGAGGAATTAAAATGTCAGTCTCGCGGAAGCTCGCGACGAGAGAGTTAGGACCCGATGGTGCAAAGAGGAAGGCCCTGGTGCGTCGAGGTGTTCGTGGTACGAGGGATTCGTTGAATTTTCGTCGTTCCTAATCTAGGCGACCTGTTAGCGTCTCGCTGGGTACAATTGTTTCGCCGTGGATCAACGAAATGGCCGCTTGACGGTAGCACGGACATGTCTTACGCTCTAGCCAGGCGCGACAGGTTGCCTGCGATTAGGCGCGACGAAAATTTCGCATTCCTTGGGCCGCGGTGATTCGACGCATCTGCTGGTTTCCTGTGTGGTGATTCAATTCATGAGCTACTAGCGTAATATGTATGTACACGGTGAACGCGATGACGTATTTACAAATGACGAGAAGAAGCGCTTCAGCTGGCCGAAACGATTATAATTGTACAAAAGGAGACTTCGACGAAGAAAGGGTACCACGTCGCAACGTTTGAACACCTCGCCTCGGTACAACATTCTGCACACGCCTGGGAAATCGCAATACAGTATACTTCGACAGTGTTCATCGTACTCTCTGGCATACGCGAAGGAAGCGGATGGTTATTATCGACTTCGCTGTCGATTTTCCTCCGAGGTCCTCCGATCAGACACACGCGTACCTCTTGCTCCGAATCGCGTAAAACGACGGTCTGGATCGAAACGACGATCGATGAATAATCGTGTCTCCTCGGCGTAAGCTGTCTTCCGTTTACGTTCAAATTCTCCTACTAAAACCGAGCCTCGTTTTCCTTCCCAATCCGTCATCATCCATCTTTCGTCTCGGGTCATCTCGATCGCCAAGGGTTACTTAAACGGTACGGTTACGTGGTATATTATTATTTTTTTTTCATTTTCTCGTTCGTGCGTGATCCACGCGAATAAAGTTGTAGTAGAAATTAGTCGAGTCTGCGTAAAAAAGAGAACACATGCGTTGCTTTTTCCCGTCTCTGTCGCCCCGTTACGGAATAATGAAAACGAGTTTCCTTTGCTACTAACGCTAAATCGTTATCTAAGGTCCCTACGGTAATTCTCGTGAAAATCTACTGGCTACCTAAGTTCCTTAAACTAAAATCACACTCAGAACGTAATTATGGATACCGTGCGCTCGTTCGGCCTCAGAGTGCGTCTGAATTGAAGTATGCGTAATGGTAATTGTTAACTACTACTGGTACTATAAACACATTGGACGCGGTCGACGAGACGATCGGGTTGCCCGCGACAGGGGATAAAGCTCCCTTCGCGGGGCAATTACAAACGGGACCGTTCGTCGACGACGTCGTTACGCGCAAAGAGAACGAAACTAAAGGTAATTCAAACGCAATCGGGTTCGCAAAAGCTTCCAGACTCCGGAGGCCGCGGTTCGAGCGATCGTTGAAGTCTAAAGAGAAAGAAAAACCAAAGCGAGATCTCGCACGGAAGCGCTTACAATAAAGTCTCGGAAAATTAAACTAGAACGTCTATTTATCTACACCAAAGACGACTCTGGGCGATTCGAACAATCCCTCTTCGTTGTTCCCTCGCTGATCCATCTTCCCTCCAACGCGATTGCCTCTCGTTCCTCTCGAGCTCTCTCCACGGGTCCACGATACCGTCGCGCTCGCCACGATTCGTCGGCAGTGCATCGTTTATTGGAATTAAATCGCGTGCGATCCTCCACGCGTCATCATCCACCATCGTGCTCCGGGAATCCGCGCGATTCCCGGGTGTCTTCGGACACAGAGGGTGGCTTCTCCACGGTAGCAGAGAGACGACGTCGTCCCACGAGCTACCTCGCGCTACGTCTCACCGGGTAGCTCGCAATCAGGGGCGACGTCTCGAAGCGACGAGAAGCGTTCGAATTCTCAACAGAACCCTATCCCTCGCTCTCTGTACAGAGATTCCACGGGCCAAAGCCGTTCGTATCGCTAAATAAACTATAGGCGTTCGCAGCGACGCCGTACGGAAACTAGAGCAAGCTTTTGCGTGACCCACGGGCCAAAGCCGTTCGTATCTCGCTAAATAAACTATAGGCGTTCGCAGCGACGCCGTACGGAAACTAGAGCAAGCTTTTGCGTGTCCGCTGCACGGAAGGAAACTGAAATTCGTTCTTCACGAAATTTCTCGATCGTCTGACGTTGCTTCCTCGCGAGCGAATCGTCAACGCGTTCCGTGGATTGGTCCAAAGCTCTAGACCCAGATCGAAGTCCATAGACGCGATGGTCGTTGGGCCGTTCCACAGCATCCTTCTTCCGTTCGAGCTCATAGAGCCGCTGATATCCTTCGACCATTCGATCCTCGATCAATAAAGAACGATTCGCGTTAGGCTTCTTGAAGCATTGCGCTCGGAAGAAAAGATTCCTGGCTTCGAACGTTCTTCCTCGAAGTAAAAATCACCTGTACAGCCAGGACTCTACCCGTGTCTTCTCTTCCGTGTTCGCTGTACGCGCAGTCTCTCCTTTCTTCGACGAAGTGGCTCGTGATGGTCGTGTGCCATCAAAGGGACACGCTAATTACAAACGCTTGCGAGTCGTTAATAACGCTTCCTAGAGCCGCGCCGAGCGCGTCGTTTAAATTCATTGGCGGGAACGAAAGGGTCCTTCGATCGATCCCGTGGATCCTGGACCTCGGTCCCGTTGCGTATACACGGCCCGGTCCTCCTCGTCGATCACGATCGACTCGAGACCCGAGACGGTTTCTCCGATCGGAGAAAAACGACGCTTCTCTCTCTGGTTGTTCCGCTTCAGCAGGTACAAGGTAAACTGGAGTACTCGCGAGGTACTCCGAAACGCTCCTTTTCGTCTCGATCTCGGATTCAACGACGAGGGAACCGCGTTACACGTAGACAGAGCTTGGTCGATCACACTCGACGAGGGAACGATCGATTACGGCCACCTTTCTCCCTCGTTGACCGATCGTTTATACAAACGCGCGCCGCAGCGGCCATGTTTTACGCGTGTACATGTACAATATGATAGAGAAGCGTGTAAAATCTAAACGGAAAAGAAAATAAAAGAAGACTGGCCCGTCTTTTCGACCCTCCCTTACAAGCTACGTGTGTACGTTCTCCTCCGTTCTTCTCTCTCGTGCTCCTCTAGCCCCGTTAAAACTCGAATCCCTCGAAACTGATCGCCTTCCGGTCTCTTCTTCCCCTCCAATTCTCCTGGCTGTGCCCTTCGTGACGTGTGCCCTCTTTGCGTCCGTGTATTTCTTCTCCCTAGGCTCCCTCTCGTATGTATACAGCGGTATGTATAATATATATTTATAGATATCTATATACATACACGTGTCTATGTATATACATATCAGCTAGTCGAAAATTGAGGCTTCAGTGCTCGGCAGTCTATTGTCTCTCTTGGCTCTTCTTCTCCTTCTTCTCTTTCTTCCATCCCCCTTCTCCGATCTCGCTCTTCTTTCTTCCCTATCTTCGCGCCATTTTTCTCTCAGCCTGTATTTTCTCTCCCCGTCTTCCCGCTTCCGGTTCCAGCTCTATATCCCTCTTTATCCGTCTCTCTTCTTGCGTTCTCGCTATTCTTCTTCTTCTTCTTCTTTATCGTCTTCTTCGTCTTCATCCCCATCTTCGTCTTCTTCTTCATCTTCTTCATCTTCTTCCTCAGGCTGTCGAAAATTCTTCAACGTCTCTTCGCGTGAAGCGAATAGTCGGCCGCGCATTCGTCATCCGTGTTCGCGATTTCGGAGAAGATTTTTATTCCCACTGGTGAGGAGAGGGTGGCAATTCCGAGGGATGAGCCACCGTGGAGCTGCAAGTCGTACGAACAGATCATTAGTGCTTGCCATTTTAGGGAAAACGAGTCTTTTTTTACGTATTTTTTTTTCTTTCGTTCATTTTTTTTTTTTTTTTTTTCGT
>NW_016909703.1:93610-99459 GCF_001483705.2 Eufriesea mexicana
TTTTTTTTTTTTTTTTTTTTTTTTTTTTTCGTTACTCGGGGGTGTATACTCGCTCAAGTGACTTGCGGGAGAAAACAGAGGTGTGTGTAGCTACTTTGTCAAATCTCCGATCTCCGTGCCGTGTTCCGAACGAACACACAGGACTGGGGACTTGGTAAAATCCGGCAAAATTTTTCGCTATATTATCGCTACGTATAGTCTTCTTCGTCCTCTTCGTATTATTAGCAGCTTTACTAAGCCCCACAGTCGAGGGTATCTTCGAGCCAAGATCAACGAGACGACTCCACGAATTCGTTTTCTTTTCTGCAACTTTCCAACAACACGAGTGATTACGATATACAGGTCTCTATATGGTATATTTACTCGAAACTGACCGCGCGCGCCCGGACGGCAATGAAAGCACCCCGTGTGTATCGCTGGCTCGACGACACCCCCGCGCAGAGATTTGAACACTAAGAACTGTACACGACGAAAGTGCAAAGTGCTCCTCGCTATCAGAAAGGTTTTTCACGTGGGCAATCGTCGAAAGCATTCGTTCAAACGGCACTTCGAGTTTCGTCGGCTAAACAATCGGGCAGAGGGATGATATGGTTAAAAAGGGGGCGGGGGGCGGGCAGCATATCGTCAACGAGTGGCAGCAGTGCGTCTCGAAAGTGTCGAAATACAATCGGTGAGAGGATGGCAAAACGTAACAACTGAACCAGAGTGACGGGGTACACCGTACGTAATACGATTAAAGAATAAAATAAAAATAAAAAATGGCAAGAAGGAAAGAACGAGAGAGAAACAACGCAAACGAAATACATTCCGCAGCGAGCGTGGTCTGAAACGATAAAGAATTTCGTAAAAATGGAAGAATCTCGAAGAACGCATGGTGATATGGTCTAGAACGAAACAACTACGGGGTTGTAGGCTATACTTTGATCTTTCTACCGTGTGCCTCGTATCATACTGCATTACTTCTACGGTTCTATGCGTCGGCTAATTCGTTTTTACGTACTGCAATACTCGATGAATGAACGGAACAAGTGCGAGCACCGGCGAGCGAATCGCCAGCGAGCAATTACGGCGCCATGCTACCACGACAGACCGCGTGTCGTTTCTTCGTACCCTCCTCAACCGAGGAAACGCTCTGCGTTCTCGTGACGATCGATTCGAAGAGTCGCGTGGACGTTCGGGATCGGCACGATCGTTTACCGATCGCGCTTCGTCCCTCGGCCATTGCCTCGTGGTCTCTTTGATCGTGCATCGGTTACACGCGCCGAGACACGGGAGAACTCGAAATTTACACAGCGAGTCCGCGAATTAACGCGTGCGTTACGGCGACAGCCCGCGAGACTCGACTCTTCAAATTCTGCGTTGCCGGGAAGACAACGGAAAATAGGGGGGGTTGCGAGCGACAGGTCTGGAGCTGAACAAAAGAACAAAAACGCTTCATCTGATTTCCATGCAGCTGTCAGCTTGTGTGACAGCCGGCCGTTAATCACGATTCCACATAACGATTCGTTTCTTTTCTCATATTTTTTTTTTTTTTTTTTTCTTTCGATACTTTACACAGTCTGATTATGTTCTTTTTCTTTTTGCACAGATATATATGTATATATATTTTTCAATCATTTCGACGTGTCTCGTTTTAGCTCTCTTTCCTGTTTGTCTCGTCTGTTCCTTGCAACGTCTCCCCTTCACGTCTCCACCGTGTTTTTTAGCCACCCTTTAAGCCGGCCTACAACTTTCGCTCGTGCCTCCCTCTCGACGCGCGCGCGTTCTCCGCCTCCGATTTTTCTCTCTGTCACGGCCTTTGTGCTCTGCTTTGCCAAGCTCGCGGGAAAAGTCAGTCGCGAAAATAGCACGGAAACAAAAGCGGTCGAAAAAAGGGATACGCTCTTATTACTTTTTCCTTTTCTACCCTGGTCCTCGTGCACTCCGGCGCCCGCTCACCCACCCACCCTCTTCGGCTTCTTCGTCAACCCAGCACCGCCACCGATGGCCGACTGCCTGCCTCGTCTCCGTGTCGTCGAAATTATTTCTGGACTTCGAAAAAGTGGCAACCGTCGCGAGCAGTCGCTTCCTTCCTGCGTTCCGCTCCGCTCCGCGCCGCGACCGCGTTAAAAGCGACGCCGCGCGTGTCGTTAGCCCGCACGCCACCATTCCTCGCGCAATTCCGCTCGCGACCCTCGAGAAGTTCGCGGAAAAACGCGACACACGCGACCGACGTCCGTGGTAGACACGCGACGATGAGAGAGGGGGTCGAGGAAACCTCCGTTCCCCGAGTTCTCAAAAATTTCCGACTTTTCCCGATTTTTCACGACTCCACGATTTTCCATGGAAAAACGAATATTTTTCATATAGGAACGACGTACCTTTTCGCGATTCGATGGCAATTCGTAATTAGCAAGAATTGTAATTCGGTTATCGAAATAATGGAAGGGTACCGAGGGGGTTAATCGAAAGATCGATGAACGATTCAGCGAAGCTCCTTTTTATCCGAAATTACGAATCGTCGCTTGGCAAAGCAGACCCACGGGTAGAATCGGTAGAATTTCCGGCGAAAAACCCATGTCGCGTCCCGGACTTGGCTAAATGACAGTAATGGCTTCGCGGGCGTTCGGTTGTTGGCCGAAGAGCACGTGCGCGCACGCACGCGGTCTGCGTGGTGGCGCCGATGCCACACGGGTAAAAATTCTCTCTTCAGCCTCGTACCCGTCGTTTACCATTGTACCGTACAACCTTGGCAAAAGAGAATGGTGGAAAAAAAAATAGATATATGTCACATACACAGCGTACAAAAAACAAAAACGAGGGGGCAAAAACAAGATGAAAAATAGAATCTGTCCGGGGAAACGCTGCGGAGAGAGTCCGATGAAAACGAAAAAATCGCGAAAAATCATTTTCCCGCTCTTGCGGGTTCCCACGTCGATAGGCGAACACGCGTGTAAACGGAAAAAGCACGCGTTTGGAAAAAGATTACGGCTCGAAGATTACGGTCATTGTGCCAACAGCCAGATCACGCCAGGACTTCCAGTCGAAAATCGTTAATCGAAAGAACTATGTAAGGATACGCAAGGATCGTGTCTTCGACATGGATGACGGGAAGGTGTCATTATTATTTTTTTTTTAATACATCGTCCACATACTCGAGCGTGGAAATCGTATTAGGGATCGCGAGTTGGAGGGTGGCGGTGATTGGAAGACGGGATCGGTCTATGTAACCCAGGTGCACCACGAAAGAGAGTTTCGTTCCCCGTGTCGGTTCTCTTCGTCCCGTTCATCGGATTCTCAATGAATTTTCATTTCTCTCCTCGGGCCCGTTTCTCTCAACTGAAGGCTGCATGGTTGATCAGGCCTTCTTACACTCCTCGTGTCCAACAAAGCGCTCTTTTCAGCCGTTCTCTCTCAGCGTTATTTACAAGTACCACTTTCACAGCGACTCACGATCAAAACGTAAACGCACCAGCGACCAGCCACTCGAGCAGTCTGCTAAACAGGCTCGCGACACCGTTCCTCCGCGATCAATCCAGTCATCCCGGACCATTATACCCTGCACCGTTCTCTCGATCGTTATCGCGGCAAACGAGATAAGAACGACGCGACGACAACGATGGCTATCCCTCGGAACTCCTCGAAGATCGCGTCGGCCCAAGTTCCCGGGCCACCGTTTAATCTCGTCCGTTCATCTGCCCGCGATTACGCCGGATACCATTCGCTCGAGAGCTTTTCCCCGCGTTAAAGCTTTCGCTAATTGCTCGCACGCGAAACTCTCGCTAATTAGCGCGTTTCTCTGCCACGAAACTCGACGAAACTCGGCGAAAGGTCGCTGAATTCACCCGCCGGGGGAGACATCCGCGCAGCTTCTTTATCTTTATCGCGGCATTCAGAAGCGTCGCGGGCGCCGAGAGTCACCCCGCTGCGTGTAACTGGCCACTCTAAGTGGCCGTTTAACCGTCTCTGAAAAAGCCCAGCTCGCACGCACGAGACAACTCCGGGAACCCCCGCGCCCCTTAGTCGAGGGAGAAAAGACAACCCTTTTACTACCTTTTATTAATTTTCCCCGATCCCGTCTCGAGGCTAACTCCCTCGCTAATTACCACCCCCCGTTCTCGTTACGCGAACACGCGACAGCGGGGGGCGCTCGAACGCGCTTGAAATCGGGAACGAACGGATCGATCGATCGTTAAAATTGGCAGACCTTCGAGGAGCAGGCCAATAGAGAGAACAAACTCGATTATAGGAGATTTACGATTCCAAGTAGCCCAGGGAGGGCTTCTCGAATCGTGTCAGACCCGGATCGGAAGTCGGTCGAGCGAGCTGGTCGCTGGCGTGCATCCGGCAACGTGTATCTCACGAGGATCCACCATACATATATATACACATAATATACGTATATATCAAACTGGTATTCGACTATGCTCGTTTAGCTTCGCTTCATCCACGGTATATATATATGTATATATATATTCGTATATTTATATATACACAGTATCAATCATACAGAAGTCTCTATTTAACGAAAGAAAAAAAAAAAAAAAAAAAAAAAAGGGGAGAGTCACCCCGCTGCGTGTAACTGGCCACTCTAAGTGGCCGTTTAACCGTCTCTGAAAAAGCCCAGCTCGCACGCACGAGACAACTCCGGGAACCCCCGCGCCCCTTAGTCGAGGGAGAAAAGACAACCCTTTTACTACCTTTTATTAATTTTCCCCGATCCCGTCTCGAGGCTAACTCCCTCGCTAATTACCACCCCCCGTTCTCGTTACGCGAACACGCGACAGCGGGGGGCGCTCGAACGCGCTTGAAATCGGGAACGAACGGATCGATCGATCGTTAAAATTGGCAGACCTTCGAGGAGCAGGCCAATAGAGAGAACAAACTCGATTATAGGAGATTTACGATTCCAAGTAGCCCAGGGAGGGCTTCTCGAATCGTGTCAGACCCGGATCGGAAGTCGGTCGAGCGAGCTGGTCGCTGGCGTGCATCCGGCAACGTGTATCTCACGAGGATCCACCATACATATATATACACATAATATACGTATATATCAAACTGGTATTCGACTATGCTCGTTTAGCTTCGCTTCATCCACGGTATATATATATGTATATATATATTCGTATATTTATATATACACAGTATCAATCATACAGAAGTCTCTATTTAACGAAAGAAAAAAAAAAAAAAAAAGAAAAAAGAGGGAAGAAGAGAGGGACAGAAAGTATGAGAGAGAGAGAGAGAGAAAGAGAGAGGTAAGAAGCAAGGTGAGAGAGTTGGACAGTAAAAACGAAGACGGTATGCCATGTAGTAAGACGTTGATGAAAGGGGGTGAAACTAAAATACTAGATAAGTGATAGCGAGAGGAAGTAGTAGAAGAGAGAAAGAAAGAATTGGTCGTATAATTGGGAAACGAAACACGGACAGATATGAGAAGAAGAAAGAGAAAACGCAAAAAAGATATGCTTGGTAAAATGGTTTGTTCAAGTACCTCAGCGAGCGAGGTCACGCCGGCTAGAGCTGACTCTCTGTTCGTTCGGTTCGTTCAGGAGGAGACGTAACACGATTGGTAGTAGTAGTGGTAGTAGTAGTGGTAGTAGCGGTAGTAGTAGTAGTGGTAGACGATAGCGGTAGTAGTCGATAGTAGCTGACAGTGGTAGATAGCTGATTCGGTACTGGTAGTGGTAGTAACGTGTACGTATACGCGGCGTAGGGCGCTGGGTCGGCGATCGGCTTGCTCTAACTTGACGGCAGTAAGCAACACGAGAAACAATGTTACACACTTCAAGATCACATATGAAAAGAAAGAATGAATTTTTTTCTACTTTTTCTTATTTTTTTTTTTTTTTTTTTTTTTTTTTGGTTTT
>NW_016909703.1:99537-116598 GCF_001483705.2 Eufriesea mexicana
TTTTTTTTTTTTTTTTTTTCTTTTTTCCTTCCTTTCATGACGCTCTCTTTTGTCTCGAGATCTCGATCTTATCGCTTTTCACCGTGTCTTTTCTACACCGAGAGTTCGCACACAGCGTCTGTCACGGTGTGACAGCAGGGGTGGGTTCGACTGCTTTCTTGTTCTTTTCGCTCGTAACTTTCTTTCTTCCTCCGTTTCTCTTCCTTTCTTTCCCTTTCTCTACGTATCGGGACAAAAGGCGCGATCGTGTGCTCGATCGTTCTACCGATACCATTGCGACACGCGGATCGAATACTCGCGCACCAGCGCGTATACGGTACATACACGCGTGCCTCTGAGACGGTACGTACACGCACACACCCGGATGATGACTCGCTAGCGAAAGAAAAGGCGACAGGACGCAACACGGGGAGGTTAAATTGTTAATCCGGTTCGGCCGCGTGGTGGAACCGGTGGAAGAACCGAGCATAATTTTCGGCAGGTTTTCCGAGGGCCAAAATGGCAAAAGGACGTCGGCGGGAGGGTCGTCGAGGGACAAAAGATCGTTCTCTCCTGGCTCGTTTCGATCGTTTCGCCCCGACCCTCTCCTCCCTTTACCGCCCCTTTGCCCCGTCAGCTTTCCCGCTCTTTTCCCCCTCTCTTTCCTCTCTCGTTCTCCACGCTTTTTTAATTTCCGTTCTACGATACGCCCTTGCCCGTTTCTCTGCCTTTTCTCCTCCTCTCCTTTCTCTCCCTCCTTTGTCCTCTTTCTCTTATTTTTTTCTCCCTGTTCTCGCTCTTTCTTCCTCTCGTTTTAATCCGGCTTGTTCTTACCGCATCGACTTCGACGGGGAAGGAAAATGCATGTGTACACTGTGTGCCCCTCTGCGAACCCTTTTTCTCCCTCTTTCACGCACACGCGCGCCTTCTCCCACTCCCACCCTCTCCATTCTCCACATTCGTTTGTCTATATTCTATTTATCTTTTCTATTTTTCCTTTCTACCATCGCACGAGACTCGAATCGATTCATTTTCCTTTCCTCATATTATTGTTCTTTTCTATTTTTCTTTTTTCTTTCGTATTCTATTTCGTTTCGGTTTTAATTGGTCTTTCGAAGGAGAAAGGATCGTGTGGACACTGGTCATCGAGGGGAAAGTTCGGTGAAAGGAGGCTCTTCGATTCTCGAGGACCCGGTCTCCCCGTTATCTCGAACAGATCTGTCCCTATAAACCGGCCGGAAGCCGGGTTTTCCTTCTCTTATCCTAACCAATATCATCGTATCTGCTTATATGTCTGCTTGTAATAATCGATCGTTTTACAATCTGGATGATCCGCCACCTACGGCTTACCTTGCGAAGCTCTTGAACGCCGCGGACTGCGGATTTATGCAGAGCGGCACGCGCGACGTGTTCAGCTGTTCCGCTATAAATTTGTGCATTTCCTCTGAAACAGACAACGTCGGATTGTCGGGTGAATGCTGGTTCTACAGACTCTCCTGCACCGGCGAGATGGACACGGCGGATCGAATTCGCCCGAGTCCTCGCGCGTCGGGCCCCCGGGGACCAAGCGTCGTCCTCGACAACCTCTCGGGGAGAACCACGATTCGGCGTTAACGCTTTATCGCTTTATCGTCGATATTAGATCGTACTCGCGTTTTCTCCGCGTCCTTTAAATCCTCGAATTCCAACTTCCGCGAAGAATCACGCGGCGTTTCACCCCGAAGAACGCTCTTCGAATTTAGCTCCGGGACCCCCCGATTTCCATATTCGTGGTCCAGTCAGAGATCGCAAAAATTTTTCCCGATCAATTTACGATTATTTATTACTAAAATCGACGAATTTTCCAACAACCGTTTCGGTATCCAATCATAGAAGAATTCTTTGTTCGCGGCCATAACGATTCGCGCGTTTCGTCTTGCGACACCTTTCGTGGACACGTGCAGCCGTCCGCGACTGTTCCAGTCGGGACAACACGGCAAACGCGATTACTCGTTACGAGCATCGCATGCCAGCCGTATGACAAAGTCGAATGCGAAATCATTCGCGTTAGACGCGCTGTCTATGATAATCGCATGGTCGTATTACGCAGCGCGGACTCAATAGGCGTAATTTATGCGAGATCGTGCCCCGGTCGACGTTAATGGATCGGAAGGAGATTAATATTTTCAGCGAAATGTCGATTACGATCGAATATTTTCTGCAAAATCACCACTTCGACTCGGATATTACGGCTGCTCGAAGAAGTTAACCGTTTCAGTGCCAAGCAACGATTTTGCGCTTCTGTTCCGCTCGGAGAGTGTCAGCGCTCTAGGCTGCGAAGCCTGTAATTATAACACGCTTGGTTTCTGTCAATGCGCAATTTTACGACTACCGTTTCGTTTTAGGTAAGTTAAAATAAAATTAGAATAATATTACACCGTTTCATTCTTCTAAACAACGGATGTGACTACTTGTGCTCAGAAGGATGTCAAAACAACGCTGAATTGAAAGAATTACGGCTTGTCGCATTTGACAAAAAACAGCTCAATAGCACTGTTTTGCACTTCCGATCGGGGAATAAAACAGGCGCAAAAGCACTCCTTGGACAGGGAAACAACAAGACCCGTGGCACTCAAACTTCACCCGGGACACGAATCAATCCCTGACGACTCTCACTCGCGGATCTAAACAACGTCCCACAAGAAAAATTTTAATTTCGACTTACAACACGGAAGATCTCGAAATAAGAATCGCGAGTAACGTAGCAAGTTTTAATTTTTGCTTTAACTCCGACACGATGTTAAAACAGCGATTGCGAGTGCGAATACGAATGCAAATGCACAGTCGGCGGTGTTAAAAGAAGCAACAAAGCAAGGGGCGGAGAAATCTAAATACCGAGTACGTATCTGGACGCGAAATCGCGGACCCCCGGCGGGGGATGGAATTCGCGCCGCGGAGGGTCCGCGGACCGACCCCCTCCCCCCGCGGAACAGGCCTAACGCACGAATAGCGTGCGTTTTTTAAACGCGATATTAGACCCAGTTTCTTGGACGATTAGCAAGGAAGAAAGTCGGCGGCGATAACTCGCCGGACCCCCAGTGATAAACGATGATTTATCGCGGCCGGACCCGCGGTCGCACGCAACCGTCTATATCGCGTGGCCGTGTGTGTGTCACCGTGTGTGCCACCGTGTGTGCACGCGTGCGGTTCCAGCCACGTGTCCAAGACGTTCGCTATTAATAATCCGCGTGAGTCACGGCGACGCATTTTTCAACGGGGCGCGAAACCCGCGATTAATCCGGCGCCGTGTCGCGAGCTGTTGGCAAACTCGCCCTTTCGCTAATAATTCTCCGCTCGTTCCGCTCTTTATTAGCATTCGACGAAAGCTGCTCGTTACTGGACCACGAGTACGGGGGTTAAATCCGGGCTGGCCGCGTTAAGATGGCGCGGGGCCCTCGTACGAATGGCAAATTCACGAGACCGGTGGTGCATACGGGGGTTTGATATTTCATTTTTGCAAGATCTACAGATCGTATTAACACTTTAATGGTCGCATGTGTATGCAGTTAAACGTTGCTAGAGGCAGGCAATTTTTAATTTCATTTAATTTAAGTTTTGAAGAATTAATTTAACCCGTTGCACTCGACGATTATTTGGCTAAAGAAGAACAGGATTTCGAAGTGTTTTATTACAAAACTGAGGATGTTTTTACCTGAGCAGCGAATAAGAAGTCGTATGATAATTAACCCTTTGCACTCGTGAGGTGAGCTTCAAATTGTTATTAGATCTAATAATTAAAAAATATACAGAAATTAAAAATAAAATTATTAAATAAAAAAATCGGTCACCATTTCATAAAATTTGGAAGATCGATGTTGATTAATATATCAAATTTAATGTAATGTCACAGTGTGCGAAGTATCGAAGTCAAATAATTCTGCAATTCTGTTATTGTACAAGTCTTTATTTACTGCTCAAAAAAGTATCGTCAGTTTTTTAGTAGAGAATCTTTGAATTTCTATTCTTCTCTAACCAAAAAATCATCGAGTTCAAAGGGTTAACACGTATAATTATTTGATTTCGATACCTCGCACATCGTTACATTATCTTAAATTTGATATATCAACCCTTTGCGCTGTGCCCTATAGTCGCCATATGACAAAATTTCGAAACTCGATATTCATAAATATGTCAAATTTCAGATAATGTAACGGTGTGCGAGGTATCGAAATCAAATAATTCTACGTGTTAATTATCACACGATTTCTTATTCACTGCTCAGAAAAATATGGTCAGCTTTGTAACAGAAAATCTTTCAACTCCTATCCTTCTTTGGTCAAAAAATCGTCGAGTGCAAAGGGTTGATGAATATCGAGCTTCGAAATTTTATCAAAGGGTTAACACATTGAGCACCGGCAGCATATGAAACATTTAAAACTTGAATGTCCTGTTTCCGAACAACGAGTAGCTAAAGAAAATATTTCAAATTTATACATTTCCTTAAAATTCTATATTTTGATTACATATTCGTCATTCTGTGGACATTTCGCTACTACTAGAATCATCGAAATCACTCGAATATTGTAATGGAACAGCTCCTGATATTCTCCTAGGACCCAAGTCACAATCACTGTTCTCGACTTGCATGTCAGAATCTTCTGAATGTATCGAATAATATGATACAGGGTCAGCAATATACTCGTTAAAAACTTCACTCGTATTATATGGATAAAAAGTTACAGAATAATAAGACTTATTACATTGTTCAACAAAAAGCGTAAATCTACGAAAGAGGTAATAACTAAGGAATACACTGCTTGAGACTGATTCTTACTTTGATTGTTTCTCAACCATCGTATACGTTTTATTTTCTTTTCGGAGTATAACAAATGCAGATTGTAGTAAACCTGACAAGTGAATGTAAATGGATATGTAAGACATCCATACAGGCAAAACAAAATCCTCATAATCGTGAGGGCGAGAGTCAAGTGACAAACTTAGAAACCCGTGTTTTCACGGGACCGGCGCTCAATGTGTTAAAAACTCTCTATTTAAAATTCAGAAAACAATAACAATTTAACAACAAATTTAATATTTCTTCTTTGCGCGATAATTATTAATTATTAATCCGAGATTGCATCACACACGTGTTGTGTGAGCGGACAATAATAATTGTTCCGGCTATCACGCACATGTTGCGCGAGCGGCCATTAAAGTGTTAAGTAATATCAAGTTCGCGGTACCCCACCATGACGAGATTCCTCGCCTGACAGTGGCAAAATAAATTCCCCACAATCATTTGCTATAACTCGCGAGGTTCTTGGCTCGAAATTCATATCTCGAAATTCGTTCTTTTCTTTCTACGTTTCGTCGAATGGAACATTTGTCTATGAGAAATTTCTCGGGGTCGATGCAGAACCATGGCGAGCGATAAGAAACTGTCCTCTGGTTTTATTACGACCGCACCGCCAAACGAGTTCATCCCTCAGACGCCCGGTCTCGTAAATTCGCCGTACACCAAACCCCGCGTCTATGTCTCTACACTCGCTCCGCTTGCGAATTTTCCGCTGCCGTGATTCGAAAGTCGCAAGCTTCGCGTATTCTCTCGAAGGAATTCCGCGAATATTCGCCAACGAGCCCGTGAAATCCGTCCTCGTCGTTTGACTTTGTAAATCTCGCGATGGGAATTGAATTAGAACCCGACGGAATAAAAGACGTCCGATTTTGGGGATAATTTAATAATCGTCACTCGAAGCCATTTAAAGACCGTTCATTCGTCGATCTCCTCTTACCTTTCACCTGCTGCACGGTGGTGAGCTTCCGTTCCCAGAGATCGTCGAACGGATGGGACGTGGCCGGCTCGAAGTCACCCGTATACTGTCTCAGGCCGCCGCTGGTCGTGTAGCAGCACGTGCACATGCACGAGTGATATCTCAGTCTCCCTTCGTCCAGATAAGGATGCGCCAGTGCATCCACCACGGTGATCCTCTTGTCCTGCGGGAAGTTCGTGAACGGGGTCAACGAACGATCGATACGACGCGGGCCGCCTCTCGAAAACGATCGATCTCGGCGACTCCGGCTATTTACGGGGACAGTTAACCGTGTTAACCTCCCAGGAGGTGGGAAAAACCGAGCTCGAGCACGGTTGCGGGCAAAAACGAATTTACTGCCGGTGGTCGAGCGGATTTTGCTCGCCAGAGATCACCGGCGAATCGTTGCTCGATCGTTAATAAGCGCGTCGCACTCTGTGCTACTCGGAGATTAGCAGACGTGGATGAAGTCTCGTGAACGAGTAATTATTAAGAAATAAGTCGAGCTTGTGAGTTCTTCGCGACTCGCGAATCGATGATCGACGATCTACCGCCTATCTATATTAGACCGCCATTTGTATTTATTGCACACACGACAAAATCCCGAAAAAGTTGAAAATAACAGGAGACTCCTAGTCTTCATATTTTCCGCGACACCTTCGAACTTAACACGTTCACGCTGACGTGTACCACCGATGGCTCACACTCGAATGTTTCATCCGAACAAGAATTTAGCGTAAACTTTTTATCGATATCGTGATATCACTTTCTTCTAATTCACTTACACCACTTTCAAAATAAACGGTTAATATACTAACCCTTATCGGTCGTAATACACCTCTCACGTGACAACAGTACTTTGTCGCTGTGGTCGTGCGTCACGTGGGAGCTGACAAGACTGAAATCTTTCGCATATTACCAGCTACCACCTTGTGAGAATCATGTATGAAAAGCTAGCGACCGATAAGGGTTAAAATGGCAGCCTAGGGCGTTTGAATACGCGCGCCACCGGATAAAGTAATGTACGACTATGCGCGCCGCCACACGGCGAGAAACATAAAAATTAGTGCCAGCGTGAACGTGTTAATTTCTCCGATTCTGCTTCCGCGTTGCTTCCGAGTTCCTCCAGGTTTCCGTTCGAGAAACTTTGATTTGGATTGTACAATAATTAAGCCTTGGATGGAACCGCGATTTCCTCTCGTTCCCCAGTAATGGCGATGTAAAGTTAGGTATCGCTCCAAGACGAAAGGATTGGTAAAAATTCGACAAGTGGTAGCGATTTTGTAACTTGCCGAACGACAAATCGACGATCGTTGTACTTCTTGCGAAAATAATATTGGAATCTCGTGTATATTATTCGCGCAGCCAAGGTAATTCCCCGTTTGTTACTCGAAACGGCCACTCGAGCGGCCATTATTCGACCCGTTCGGTCGGTAAACACTCGAGGCACGAACGTTAGCTCGTATAGAACGATCGCGCGCGATTTTACGCCACCAGCGCCGCGTCGCGGGAACCATCGGAACAACGAGCTCGAGGACCGGGATTCAGAGAAGTAGGCTACGTGTTCCCGCGCTTTAGTAAGTACCCAGCGAACCCACAAAGTCTGATCTCCTTTGATCAGAGCCAATAACGTCGGAGACTCGTTTAACCGAAATTCTGACGAATGTGACGCGTACTACTCGTGGTAAAAACATCGTGTCGCGAGACCGACGCCGACGCTGACGCCGGCCACTCCTCGCGTTCCCGTTTCTCCTTTCCTCTGTCCTTTTATCTCGTCTCCTTTTTCCCCGTCATGGTCGTGGTCGTGATCGTGGTCGTCGTGATCGTCGCCGTCGTTTTTCTTCCGAGTCGGACAGGACAGTCGACAGTAAAGATTTTATTGCAAGTTTCGTTATGAACACGGTGTTGGCGAGAATTTTACGATGTCGCGACCCTCGTTCCAAGTATTTTTTATGAACTGCCACACGTGGAACGTTCTCCAGTCGTTTATCCCGTAGTTATTATTTCTGCTCCTTCCCTTTCGTTCCTCTTACTCGAGCGGCGAAAAAGGCGACGAGCAATTCATCGCCGGCGCAATCGCGAGTTCGCGAACTTTGCGAGTTTCTCGAATGGAACGGGCAACGGTTTCGACGACTTATCGCGTCGCCACGGACGTCGATAAGGGTGGTTAACGACTGATAACGTTGCGCTTCCACCGCGAGAACTTGCGCGCTTCTCGGTAAACAGAAGACGCGAGTTTGCAACTCGGCTGAGATCCCAGACGCGGTTTGCTTCTTGCTGGCTGACCAACTTTCCGAGTACCTCGACGGGGCTTGCCTCCAACCGGTATCGATGACGATTCTTAACGATTCGCTCGAGGAAAGTCCGTGAAACGGTATTTACCCGCGGTACGTCTTAGAAAGTCAAGTCGCAAGTTTAACTCTTGTCTAATTCCTGTCATTTTTCCTTCCTTTCCCCTCCGAATGAAACGAACTAAAATTTCTGTCGTCACTTGGACGTTTCCTCTATCGCTTCGACTTTCGATCGGGGAATCGCGATGTTGGAGAGAAAAGAAAGAAAAGGGAAGCATCCCCCGTGTTATTTCCGTTCGTACTCGTTTGACAGCGAGTAGGGGATCGATAAATAAATATTCGTAGACCGAGAGACGGGAAACTTACAGGATCGAAGACTAGCATCTGGCAGAGCAAATGGACGGCCTCGTGCGTCGCCTGGCTGCTAAGGGTGTAGAGGGCCGTCAGCGAGGGTGGCTTCGGTGCGCGCCTCAGTATGTGGGATCTCGCACCCTCGCACGCGAACCTCATGTCCTCGAGGGTCGGCGTGCCCAGCAATTCCGTGATCAGTTCCAGCTGCAAAGCGAATGAGAACGTGCTCGATTTTAGAACGTAGTCCCACCACCCTTCGTTACTTTTCCACCACGACGAGCTTTACGACCTCGTACAGGGACGAGAACGAGTACGTTACGGAACGACATCTCCGTAACTTTCACTCGGATGCTCGTGCGTGGATGGACACGCACCTTTACCCGACAGCCGACTCCATTCTCGTGGACTTTCGTCGACAGGTATTTAGGCAAGTTTTCAATCGCAATTTTTCAATCGCAATTTTTCAATCGCAATTTTTCAATCGCAATTTTTCAATCGAAGCTGAAGAGAAAACAGGTTGGAGAGTGTTGCAGTGAGAAACTAAATACTAAAATGAACTGTACATCCTAGGTATGAGGGAGTGATCCCTTCCCCTGCGTTTTGCCTTTTGACAGCGCGTGGCTTTTGTCTTCCATTTTCTAGAGACGTCGTTGACTTACGTGGTTCTAAATACACAGGCCAATTCTAACCGTTCGCCCCTTTAACCCTTTCACTTCGGCAAAAGTTCAGTCGTATCGTTACGAAACGGTAACGCATTCCAGAAACATGCACAGTGTGCATGGTTTCTGTATATACGTTTTCCTAAGTCTTCACCCTTTCCATACGGAGGAGCTGGTTATGGTTATACATTCGTGGTACGAGGAAGCTTTCCATAAGAGTGGTTACGCTGTACAGCATCAATCTCGACTGACAATAAACTTTTCATTTGTACCGCGACAGTCATCGGTGACGTTTCGTGGATGCCGCCAATAGGTAGTACCCAGAGAACGTTTCATGACCGCCAATGGGTGGCAGTAGTACCGAAAGGGTTAAATAACAACTATACTGAATAAAACAATCGTATACAGATTGCACTTGTATATAGATAATTTGGATGCCGGATATATGGAGTGCCCGTACCCACAGGTCATCTCGTGGACACTGTCTATAAGCTCGAAGCGAAAGGGTTAATAAATATCTACACAATTTTTCCAGCGTTTCCATTGGCTACTATTTCTTTGCATTATAATCCCTTAACCACTTACGCTGCAAGAGATTCACAAACGCGTGTGCCAGAACGGTTTCTGTGACAATTGCCTGACCACGTGTATACCACGTCGTTGGCGATTCTGCGACAAAAACGTTACGACGTGCGTGGCACGTCTTTCCAGCGCAAGTGGTTAACATCTTTGACTGCCATGTTGGTCATATATGACCGGCCACGGTTTCTCCTGTGACGCCACGGTGGTCATCGATGACCGGAGCGATTGAACTACTTGAACTACTTTGAACTATATCGAATAAAAATTGTCAGTTGGTGCATTTTGAATATAACTACTAATTAGAATGTACTTTGAAATAAAAAGTGCTCCACTGAACGATTAAAAATTTTTGTTACAACATCAATGAATAGAATGAGACAATCTTGCATCTAGCGGTGCACTTTCGTGACGATTTGAGGGAAACACGTGATCTCGGCGTGGCAGTCGAAGGATTAACAGAAAAACTGTTTGTTTGAAGCAGAGGAACGTGAAGATTTCGAGTCCGTTACTCGTCGGCTGATCGGACATCGTGGGAAGGAAAAATTCCTTTGGTCATCCTAGAAACATCGGCGAAGAATAGCAAGTGCGGGGATTAACGAGGACTAACCTGTTGCACAGGACTATGTGCCTGGAAGAGGATCCGCCGACGAAGGAGCTCGCCGAAAATGCAACCTACGCTCCAAACGTCCACGGCGGCTGTGTAGTGTCGCGCTCCCATCAGGATTTCCGGCGCACGATAATACTGCGTCACCACTTCCTGGGTCATGTGCTTGTTCTGATCCGGCTCTTCCACTCGGGCCAAACCGAAGTCGCAGATCTGTTCGCGGAGAATACGTATAATTTTCTCGCCAGCGACCGTGTCGACCAATCGATCGCTTTCTCTCTTTTTCGTTTCACAGCTTTCGGGTTAGAATAGTGGTCGTCAATGGTCGTCAAACCCGGTTAGTCGGCTTACCTTCAGTACGCAATTGCTGTTCACGAGCAGGTTCCCTGGCTTGATGTCCCTGTGCAGGATTCTGGCCGAGTGAAGGTATTTGAGGCCTGGAAGAAGCAGAAGAAGAAAATATTGAAATCTCGATCGCTAGTCTCTCGACAGATTTCCATTTTCAACCCTTCAAACACCCTCGAAACAACCCTTTGCGGGCGGAGAGGTTTTGAGTATACTGTGAGGGCCAGTCGCTGTCACGATAGTCATTCAAACCTACCATCGCTCATTTCTACTTAAACGCAATTTTCGTTCATAACGACGCTAGCAATAAGGGCATAAAACAGTCCACCACTTAACCCTTTGCGTCGGAGAATTTTTCGTTACATAAAAATAGTAATTCGAAGACTTTCTGCCATAAAGTCGACGAATATTTTTAAAACGGTAAACAAGAAATCGTTGAGTAATTTTAAATTTGATATATTAGTTAACAATGATCAAAATGGCGACTGTGGGTCGCCTACCGAGTGCAAAGGATTAACTTGGGACGTGCGTTTCTAGGGCCGTAACTACATTTTTCTGGGCCATAGCAACGCGTTTACGTGGGACCCTTTTTATGAGTCCTTTGACTCTATAAGTTCTTGAAAGAAAACACGAATTTGTTAATACAAATTACTATACGTAAAGTGGGGTTTACTAATAATGTAACAGTCAGAACCGGACGAATATTCTCTAAAGTAAAAATTCTCTTTACTCGCTAAACTAACGCTCTCGTAAACTCTCTAAAAGGAACTCTCGAAGGAACTTTCTAAACCAACTCTCACGAAGGAACTGTTTTGCCTGCGCCCTTGTACCCTTATTTAAACCATTCATTCTGTCCTCATCTATACCCACGTTCTCTTTCTCAATCGGTCGGTCACGTATCCTAAACACTCAGGCGCATTCATAGACTTTCACTTGTTTATCGCATTCGGCTCTGTCACAAACATCCCTTACATTCGATCCTCTTGCACGCGGTCACTTTCTTTCCAAGCCCAAACACACTTAACCCCTTGACATACAATGACGTCTGGGAGACGTCATTCATTTCATGTGCCATTGTAGACTTTCACGTCTCGGAAACGTCAAGAATTGTCTTCGGCGAACGTCGCGCAGTATATTAGATTCTTTACCTGTTTCAATCGTGCGTGGGTGCTATTTTGTTTAAAAAATTTGGCACATTTTCCCGAACATATGCCTGCGACAAATAAAAAGCAACATCCTGCAAACAGATGCCATGCATGCATCAAACATAATATAAGAATTACAACATGTCCGATTCCACTACATATTCCAAAATATTTTGAGATATATCATACTTTACAGAACTACTAGATTATTATTTTATAGTATTACTTAATTATTATACATTAACGTTATATATCAACTTTATTGTTTTATTTACATAGCGTTAAATTTGAAAATAAAACGTTCTGTTTCTAAGCTTGCACATGAGTGTCCACAGTTGAGCCAAATTAAATGCTATTCTATAATATAAATGCGTCGGTGTGCATTTTATTTGTATGTCAAGGGGTTAACATTCTTTCAGGCCTTATATTTCATTCCCACATACATTCTTACATATATTACTTTATTTATAATGAATAATGTTGGGAATTTCGTGAAGGAAAACCAAATGATTAACGTGCAGGGAAGTAATCGTATTCAGTTATACAGCAGTTGTATTTATAAAGGTTTAATATAAGTGAAATTTACACACTTTATGCAATATACAAATAAAACACGAGTCTTTATTAATGCCACTGTGGGTCACAATATATAAGGTATCTGTGCTGTTCTTGATTTGAGAGTGAAGTGCTGCGAGGGACAGCAGGCCCTTTTAAACCCCCAAAACCAACCCCTTGATGTCCAAAGGTCGGTATTGGCCTGTAACCTCTAACAGACCTCATCGTTGAATGGGCTTAGCTAACTTCCAACAAATAATATTTTAAAACAATCGCTTCGTCCAAGCACACACTGAACTCTACTGTTTTCTTGTCCTCCACCTCTATATCGTCCCCCAGAATAAAGAATCAGCACCTCTGTTAATTTCTAATTCCAGTAGATGGTGTTGGCTGCTGAATAAAGGAAATACAAGGCGATTCACCCAACAGTTGTCGCCCCTGAATGCATACATGCATCGCTCATCAGCAAGGGGTTAATCCCCGAATCTTCGATTTTCGGTGTTCCGAATTCCCAGCCACTCGAATCCGGAACTTGCCACGGGGAGCTGCCTCGATCCGACCGAAATTCCGGATGCCGAATTTCCGAAGTTGCCGAATTAAATTCCCAACTTGCCAAATCCTCGAGCCCGCGAACTCGAAAACTGCAAGCTTTCCCGACATTTCCGACCCGGGCCGAGTTCCTCGCGGCCGTAACCGAGCCACGTTCCAAGACAATCAAACTTCCCGACGAGCCATTATCGTTCTAAAAGCCGAAAAGACACGGACGACGTTTCTCATCGAGGAGCGAAACCCGCGACCTCGATTTTCGCGAAATTCCTGCGCCGCCAGGTCGTTAGAGCCTCTTCTCGCTCCGCTCGACAAATGCGCGTACATTCACCGGAGATTATCCCTGCGAGGACGTCTCGGTGACACATCGATCCGCAGATTCCGAGCTGCTTAGACTTTCGTTACGAATACCGGGGTGACGAGCATCGAAGGACTCTATCTGGGGAATAGTAAACAGCGACACTGTCTTCGACTTAGGAGCTTAGGACGATGCCTGGACGATGCGTGCGAAAGGATGAGATATTTGTGACTGGGTCGAGTGATTGAGAGAGAAAGCCTGTGTATGAAAAGAGGGAGTTTTGACTTGAAGTAAGGGTGCAAGGGCGCGGGCGAAGCAGATTGCGTGTAGTGGAGATGTAGTGAATAGAAGATCGTGTGTTTGAGAGTTAGAATCGAGAGGAATTTAGTGTAACATGTTAATTAACCCTAAATTTACGGAACCCGTCAATTTGACGGAAGGGTTGCTCCAATTATACGATGGTAATACATACAGTTAACTTATATCGTGAGAGGAGTTGTTTAGGAGGTATCAAGGGGGTATCGCGTCGTTCCCTTGATCTTCCTGGTCGCGTGGTTTCCGCCCGAAATAATTCGTCTTCGCGGTTGTAAGTCGCGAAGATATCCCGATGTGGATGGACGGTTCGACGCGACACGGTATCTCGTCGACTTAACGAGGAGATACGAAAATCGTCTCGTGTTATAAGAGACCTGTCGTCTCTGATGTTTCGTTCGGAACTCGTTGGAAAGAACCGATGTCTTTGAGCGCTCGTTCGGAAGTGTCTTTGACCAAGGGCGTTCCCTTGGTCCGCGAATCCGTTACCTTGGAGCGAGGGAAGGTTCCCCCGAAAAACCACGATAGTGGAGGAAACCCTCTCCTCCAAGGTGGGGTACCTGGGGTTCACCCGCGCGCCGGTGACCCCATCGGCCGTTTGTTACCCCTAGCGAAGGCCTGAGGCTTCCAACGTGTGCGGACCACGTGGAGCCCTCAGGCCTATTGTCAGCCAAGTCTTAAGAGCCGTCGCCTAATTTCGTTAAATTAGGGATTTCCAGGATTCTCGTGTTCCGCGACACGAGAAGTCAAAAGAAAAAAGGTACAGCAGTCAAACATGCTGAAGGCATGGAGCGGGAAATTCCGATGCCGAATTGTTCGACCCTAAGACCTGGCTGTTGGAAGACCGATTTAAATTTAAATGATAGAAAATTATGGTCTGACCATATCTAGAACTGTTTTGTTTTTTTCAATGTGTTTTTTGAATACTTCTTGCAATTCTTCATCAGTGTACAGACCATTGAGTACTATTTCGTGTGTAATTTCGTACATAAATTTTGCACATTTCGCTTCTTCGTCTATTATGTGTAATTTCTGATTATCAACCAAATTACTGCGGCCTTGTGTTGTTTCATAATTTCTGCTACTTCTTGACGTGCTAACTTCTGACGAAAGCTGATTGTTTTGTGATAAAAAATCGGAACCAGATTCATAAAATATCGAATTTCCTTCGTGTCTGCGTATATTTTTATATTAATATAAGTTATTAACATAATCGTAAGTAATAAATACCTATAATTTAAATGAATTTAAATCACAATTTTCCTATCGTAAAATGTTGTCTTACCTATTTTGAATTTTGAATGTAGTTTTTGCACTCGAAGGATTAAACAGCTTTTCATGATTAGCAAAGACTGTTAGCCCTTTGCACTCGAGGATTCTGTGGCTAGAGAAGAGTAGAAAATCAAAGATTCTCTAGTAAAAAACTGACGATACTTTTTTGAGCAGTAAATAAAGAATTGCATAATAATAGAATTATAGAACTATTTGATTTCGATACTTTGCACGCTATGCATACATATATTTATTAATATCGATCTTCCAAATTTTATGAAATGATGACTGAAGCTCACCTCTCGAGAGCAAAGGGTTAATACAATATACAATTGTTTTTATATTAAACTAATCGTTAAAAAAAAGGCACGTGGTTTCCTTTACTTGTCAATTTGACAGGTGTCCTTAGAAATAAGTATACAGATATCGTCCGTAAACCCAGTGTTAAATAAACCAGTTTTACTATTAAAAGGGAGTTGTTGTTCATTAGTCGGGCAGATCTCGGTCTGCATAGCTAGAGATCCTACAATACTAATTTTATTTCATTTAAATTAAATAAAACTTGTATGCAACGTGGGTTTATTTTATCATCTAAAATCCTGCGCCGCAAAGAGTTAACCGAAAGAGACACAGGAGCATGCCGCGGGGAAATAAATAATTATCGGCGCGGTGAAACGGTTATTCGAAATGAAATGTTTGGCAAGCGACACGCGTGTCCATTTGGAAGGGATTACAGGAGCGTTTATCCGGAGGCCCGCGACACCCGTGGTCCGTTAGTCAAACTGCCACCCCTTTTCCTAAAGCCGAAGCGCGCAGAGCGAGGGGTGGCCCGGTAATCTGTCCCGCATTCAACTCGCGCCCCAAACCGATCCTCGCCCCTTGGTGCCCACCCCTGGTCGCCGCCTTGAACACGTATCGTTTCTCTCTGCTGCGTAGAAGGGGGCGCAGAAGGCCGCGCGAGGGTGAGAACGCGACTGGGAGCAAGGGCGATTTTAATATGGAAGCTCGGCGACGCGTACCAACCACCCCGTGCACGCGTTAATAGTCGGCCTTTCTCGAAATCGTTTACGCGCGTACAGTCCAGCCTGCCCGGTATATCGTAATAGACCCCGCGAAGATTATACCGGTGCTCGTAATTGCATCGATCTCGAAAGTCAATCGCGATCGAGTGGAATGGAAAACGAGCAGGAGTGGAATATAAAAATCTCGGGAGAATCCTCGCGAAGATTCCTCTTCCTCCGCTTCCTTTTTCTCTTTCCCGTTAATAATAAGGACAGGTTTCTTCTTCGATCCGGGTTTCAATTTAAAACTGGTTTTCGGCGCGCGCACCGCGCGAAATTACCATCGGCGAAGGACGTTTCGCGATCCGATGCAATTTGTCGTCGATGACGAGCACTTAGGGGACGCGACCCACCGTCCCACTTGTTCCGTTCAATAAAATGTTAATAACCCTGTTTCCACGAACCGACACGACCAGCCTGTATATATTCCTATCGTCGTTTAATCCACGAATTAAAAACGCTCCACGATAACCGCCGCTGTAAATAGCGCGTCGTAGGCCAATCGAGATCGGCGATCGATCACAGACGACATAGTATTGTAGGATTTCTAGCTAGAGTAACCCTTTCGACTCGAACATTTCTTCGTTACGAAGATGAAATTCGAAGCTCTTCTTAGTGTTTCGTCCGAATCTTCTTGTCGACCGTATGAAGAATTCAGGCGAAGGTTTACGTCGTTCTAAGAACGTAAACTATTTTTGAAGGTTTAAATATAATTTAATTACGATATATCTACAGCAATTTACAATATGTCTTAGCGATATGCGTTCTACCGTGGTGTCGTTTGTGTTGTTTTCATGTTTGTACTGTCTGTCGTCTTGGTGTCGTGTATTTTTATATGTTCGTCTGTTGCTGTCATTGGCTGTCGAGATGTCTAAGTGGTGGGTGTGTTTTTTCTCCTATTGGCGACGTGTTCGTTGGAGGGATGTGCAGGAGGTTCGGAACTGGTAGGTGGAAGTGGAAGTTTAAACAAATTGTTAATTTGTTTAGGTTTGGGAAATTCTAATTCTTTTACGGGGGTTGACTCGGGGGGTTAGTTTCGGAGGTCGAGGTGTCCGCGAATAGTGGGACGCTGGTTATAAACGAGTAAACCATCGTCCCTTCGATTCGAGTCCCTTGTTCTTGAGGGTATGCACGGAAATAGGGATAAGGTAGAGGTCTGGGTTTCTCCTGATGGAGGTAGAGGTTCGAACGATGTTAGTTAAAATGTCTAATTGAAGGATGCGCGTCTTTATGGAGGATCGTAACGGTCTGTGAATTGGGAATGAGTGTAGG
>NW_016909703.1:116843-139301 GCF_001483705.2 Eufriesea mexicana
AAAATAATTCTATGTCTTAATTTGCATATGATTTTTTATTTACCATTTTAAAAATATCGTCGACTCTATGACAGAAAGTCTTCACAAAGAATTACTATTTTTCTGTAACGAAAAAGTCCTCGAGTGCAAAGGGTTAATATAATTATCATCGTCTGTTGTTTAAGTTGTAACATTAAAACAAACGGTGACTGAGAGTCACCTCTCGAGTGCAGAGGGTTAATCCTATTCCGATATACATGTCCAATAAACAACAACTCCCTTTTAACCCTTTGCAGTCGTATGTCTACTCTCAGCCACCACAGCAAGGAACCACACTAATTTCACACTGTATTCATTCATGTAACAATTTACACTTTCTCTGAACGAACCTGAATGTCTAAAGAACCTTCGCAATAGGTGGTGAAAAATATCTGAAACGAGTAACACTGGGTGTTTAACGTTACGTCAAGCTTACATTCCGACATGTTTGCAAACGTTGTCTGAAAGAATTATAAACAGCTGGCAGTGTGGCATTTCTTCGCCGGATAACGAGTTGTTTCAGGTGGCCATTCTTATCGACTCACCCTATATAGGACGCGCATACCCAACGGGCAGGTCGAACCAATGAAAGTCAATTATTCGTACGCGGTGCAATTTGTAATTAAGCGAAATCTTTAAATTCGCCGTGAAAAAAAATTAATAAATCCGATAAATACGAAACACGCGCGGGCTCTGGCCGAAAAATCCAATTAACCCGCTTGCAACGGTACGTGACTCGGAAACGGTAACACACCCCGTTGGTGTATTTAAAAAACTCCTCTTATTTGCTTATCGTTATCACAGCGTTTCGCCGTAATACCATTACCGCGTGCGCTATTTACAACGACCGCCTAATTCCCACCCCTCGACGAGGCCCGGCAATCAGGCTTAACCCCGCGCTGCCCGGTGAAATAAAAATCCGGTTATCGTTAAGAGGATTAAAACCTCTTCTCGGATGCTCGAGGAGAGCCGAAAACTGGCGAAGAAAGTGGCGCGAATCGGCGTCTGAAATTCAGCGACTGGCCCGCGAGACCGCGAACCCAGGCACGCCTTCGTCGGCAGGGGGGCTCTTACCCCCGCGAGACGCGTTAAATGCATTCCGCGGCGTGTTATCCGCAGTGTAACGCGTATTACGCCTACGTATTAGTAGAAAACGGTGTCGCCTCTTCCCTTTCGCGTAATTATTTCACGCGACGAGAAACGCGTGCATCCCCTTCTCCTCGGCCGCACCCCGACTCGAGGCGTCGCGACGCGACGTAACTGCAGGGTTGGACCGATCGAGCGGGCAGCCCGCGCGCGTTCATCGCCGACAAGCACGTAAAAACGCGAGCCTTTTCATTTTCCCAGCCGACGCTGATGAGCGAGAGCGGCGGAAAGGGGCGAGAGCCGCCTGACCGATGAGGGGGTGGAAAGAACCGGCGGAGAAAGGGTGAAGGAACGACGGAGGTGAAGCGAAGGAGACCTGAAAACGGATACGAGACCGGGGCGAAAGGAGCGACGAGGAGGGAGAACTGGTGGGTAAGGGGTGGAGGCAAGAGGGTGGAAGACGAAGGAACGAGGGTGGCGAAGAATGGCGGAGGTGGGAGAGCGAAGGGTGAACGGAGAGGGAAGACGTAGGGTGAAAGTCGGCGTGGGAGAGCAAGAGGAATGACAGAGGGGCGGGGAGGCGACGGGGGCGACGAGGGGCTGCAATAAGAGCAGAAACATCGGTGCCAGATGAGTGTGCCGTGAGTCATGCCGCATTCAGACCTCGACTTTTCTCTCCCCGCAATAAAACTCGGTAATATTACCGGGGTAATCTGCCCCGTGGGTGCGTCCGGTTGCGAATTCACCCGCCGGTAATTAAAGTCTCTCGTCCCGTCTCTTTTCCACGGCATCGCTGTCTCCGTCGCGCTGCCGGCCGGTCCTACCCTCGCGCTGATAACTCGAGACGCGGGACCGGTTATCGGGGGTGGTTATCGTTCGATACACTCGCTCCTTCCACGCCCGACCTCCCTTTCGCCGCGTTTGTCGAGAGTTCGGTTTACGAGAGTCGTATCGTCGCGCGTGAAAATGAATTTTTTTCCCAATGCCGGTTCACCGGGGTAAATCGAATTCGCGCTTCGCGTGGCTCGTTAGCGCTACCCCTTTCGACTCCACGAGGGCTTTTCAATCTTTTACATCGCGATTTCCAGATACCGCCGCTTGTTTCGCTACTGGTTGAATTTTTCCGCAGAAAGGACACGGTGTCGCTGAATTTTCGCGGTCCTCGCGTTTGCTCAGTTCCTCGATTTCGGTGAAACAACGAAAATTCACTGGACATCGATGGAAAAAACGAAAAAATATCGCGTCGATGTTAGATTTAAAATAGCCACGATTAACGAGGAATTTCTCGATGGAGGTTCGAACTTTTGTCCCGAGCCGGGCAAAAATCTGTCAACGCGATGAAGCGCGAGAAATCCTTGACGATCGTATAATTGAAATTGTCTTGTGCGTTATGCAACGTAGGCTATCTTCTTTCAACGGCCGCATTCATCGGCCGTGTCTACGAAAATAAAACGTCCCAGGGTTTCCTACGAATATACAGGGTGTCACCTGTCAAGCGACCGACGTGGCCTCACCTTTGCGGCTCGAGGACGCGTGGTACCATTGTTCGCGTGAAAAAGGCTTCGATTCAAAGAGGCGACGCTGCGCGCCGAGATGAATTGTTCCGCAAATGCAGGTGTTACGGGGAATTTTAAGATCGACCTCGGCTCCGTTTGTTTAAAGAGGAAAGGCAAACGAGTCCAAGCGTCTTCTCCCATCTTCGTTATCGGCTCCAGCGTTCTCTACCGATCCTCGTTTCCGACTCGCTATTTTCTTTCGGTAACGTCGCGCGTTTTACCTTTCGATCATTATGTAACCTCGATTTCTGACACTCTAGCAGACCGCGTTCCTTCTATTTGCAGTGTCCTCTGACGTATTCTATCCCCGGTGCAATAAGAGAGAAACATTTGACATTAGCTTTTAACTTCTTCTATCGCTTGACCCAGTTGCTTCCGAGCAACCCTTTCTCGCGGTTCCAGTCGAAACGAAATTTTTCCATTATCGTCATCGCGACTGAAACATGGTCATCGTGGTCATCCGTGATTTCGGAATCGTAACTACCCTTGCTCTACGATTTAAGATTCAACCAACGATTCAAAGTCAACGACTCACGTGGGACGTCATAGCTATGGGGAAAATATAATGTGAGAAAAGTTAATTTAATAAATTACAAAAATACAAGTGATATATTAAATTAAACGACAAACAGTAAAGGTTAATAATTGAAATGGAGCACATCGACAAACCACGAGCGTGACACGTGGTGTTCAAATTCGACCCGACCGATGCACCACGTGCCAAGCCCGTGATAGTCAGTTTCGACCCGATCGATGTACCACGGGCCAGGCTCGTGATAATCAATTTTGACTCGGAAAACTGACCACGAGCCTCACACGTGGTTGAGGCTAAACCAAGGGGTTAATCCACTCTGTTCCAAACCCTATGACTTTCGTCTCTCTGCCTTCAAACATCGATCACCTTTTACGTAATAATTCACACAAAATCGTAAGGAAAATTATAATTTCAAAAATAAAAGGGCTCCGAGTCGACTTCTCCATCGACTTCTCCCACGTTCCTAATATTGACTGAGTTGCTTTTCCACGGCAAAACGAGGAGGGTGCACGGTACCAGCGTAAGCTCGTCGAGCTTCCCGCGTCACGTCGAATCAGTTACGTTTTAATTATCGGTCGCGTTGCGTTCGAAGGACGCAGGATTCCGGCATTATGCGTGGCCGCCACGTCCCGCGAGATAAATGGCGGCGACGGATTAATGTAATAGAGTGATTAATCGCGCGCGCGACGATCGGAGCGCGTGCTCGGCGCTGGATTAGAGGCGTTTCACGCCAGGAACTTCGGCGTGTGCTCGCTCGACAGCCTGGATCACGCCGCGATGAAACCAGTTCTAATGGCTACACGGAAATTCGCGATCCATGACGGACTACCGATGAAACGTGGCCGGCTGCGCGATATCGGAAAATGGATCGACGCATTGGCGAATTGATAGTCGAATCGGGAATCACTCGACGGGGAAAAATGACATCCTTCGTCCGCTTCTCTTCTAGCCAGCAAATGCAAGTCTCTTTCCATTTGTTCCCGCGGAATTATACGAGGAACGATCTTCTCTAATTGACCGAGCCGAATCATCTATCTTCCTTCATCCGGGTCTCGAGTTCTTCTTTTTCCACGCGATTTCTGCAAGGTGTAAGCTGCTTCTAGACCATGTCTGCCTTCGTTGAGGCGACTTATCGTCTCTGATAATAAGCAGGCTTATCGAGATGCGACGATTCGGTATGACAGAGTTGGACAAAACGTAAACCGTTTTGAGAAACGAATGACAAGACTTGAGTCCTAGGTACGTCAAGATAGTGGGATCCTTGGTATATGACGAGAGCAGTTGGCGAAATAAAGCGATAAAGATTAATAGATAACGCTTTACCTATAACCTATTAACCCTTTCGCTACAATGAGCATCACGGCGGAGTCCCTCCTATGGAACAAAGAGTCCTGTCGAAGGTGCAAACATTACGCGTGCATAGTCTTTAGCATTCGGGGCCAAGTCTTTTGAAAAAAGAGATAAAAAGAAAAAGGAAAACCGATCATCGCAATAGCGCTTGCAATTCTTTGCGGAACTTGTCCTAATCTTTGGCGCAATATTTATGGCCGGTGACTATAGTCACCAGTCTTGTGTAGATGACGTGTCGTGACTGGTGACTATAGTCACCCACAATATCGTAAGGGTTAATCGGCTTTTCGTCCCACTTATCCATCGACTTACCAATCGATTAATCGGTTGCCATGGCAAACAATAATTTGTTAATTATTATCGGGGTATCACTGAGGTGCCAAAGAGGAACTGTGACCAAGCAATCGGTGAGAGGTGCTTATGACACTAAACTGCTACCGTTCGCTAAAGCGTCAACCTCTACATTTCGATTTTTCCAATCGCCGAACTATTGTCATTCCACGCACAAAGTCCTCGAGATCCCACGATCTTCCTCGCGATCCACAGGATGATCCAGCGTCTCGGAGCTGCGAGTTCCGCCGAATAAATTCGCTCGGTAGCTCCTCGGTCTCTCTCGAGACGCAGGAAGACGTCGTGTCTCCCTCGCGCAGACGCGATTTTGAGAAATGCGCGTTGAAAAATTTGTCGACCCTCCGGCCAGCCCTATTTAAAGAACGATATTTCTACCCGCGTGAAAATAGCACCTTACGCGAAGGTCGTCGACCCATTTGTTCCCGATTTCCCGACTTTTAACGACGCCCACTCGCGAGCAGCCTCGTAAAACGTCTCCATTAATCGTGACTCAATCACGCGGAAAGAGCCAGCGGAAAACAAGCGCACAATTAACCAGCCAACGGCCAAGATTTACACGGTCTTTGACGGCAAGATATGGAACCCATCCAAACCACTCCGACGATCCACCTGACTATCCAATCCTCTTCCTTTTTTAAACTCCATCGAGCATATCGATCGTGATTCTTTTGGAATTCAATTCTGCGAATTTCCTCCGTTAGGAGTTACGAAGTCTGGCAGAATTGGAGGAACAGGAGGAAGAGTAGAAGGAGGAAATTTCGCGGTGTCTTCTCAGGTGGTTTCTAGAGAGCTGGCAAGAGTGGGTCGCGGTTATCGGCCGCGCCGAAAATAAGCTCGCGAGCAGCAGCTTCTCTCTTTGTTTACGACGTAATTCTGGCGACGCGGCGGGATTGCGCGCGAGTTTCAAAATTAACCGCAAGGTCAACGGAATCGGCCATCGGGCGATCCCCGCGCGACACGGTCGAGGCCAGGCTCCGAGGCTCCAACTCCGCCGATTCTTCTTTTTAAACGGCTCCGTAAGCTCGTGTTACCTGAATCGTCCGGGCGAAACGAACGTCCTGGCTTCTCCTTCCACGTTCCGCCAGTTTCGCTCCCTTTTTGCAAGTTTTTCGACCGCTTTCCCGTCCAATTCTCGGTTAGCCTCTCGGCCGTCACGGTTCGTTATTAAAAGCCGATCTCGCGGTGGCACTTTGCGTGGTACAAAAGACACGTAACTGCCGAGATAATATGTCGAAGAACGAATTTATGGACGAAATGGTACGCGTATACAGGAACTGAAAGTCGATCAACGCGACGAATCGATTTGTGGCGTAACGTGGTAGGCAAATCAAGATATGGGACACGAACATTGAGATATTCGATGTGGGTGGCACGTGGTGTGCATTGAGAATGTCGCGTGGTTGAACTGTGTGTCGAATATTGTAGGTTTTGACTACGCCAATGGGAATATATTCCATTCGCGGTTGTTGGAGAATTTTAATCTCCCACGCTTGTGTATTAGATAGGCGACATCTAGCGACATCTGTTATTTTCTATATTGAAATAAAACTATGGTTGATGACACTTCTTTCCAAGCAACCCTAAAGTGAGCACTATTATGTTGCTATTACGAGAGTCCATCCTTTGACACCCCACTATTCTACTATATTTTATAACAGTAGTAACGCATAAATGAAGAAATTAATAAACGCTATGAATCTACCTTAGCCAGGGGTTAACACTTTGTCTGTCACGTTGGTCATTGGTCACCGGTGTGCATGAGCTACTGCGAGAGGAATCTTTATTTGAAATGGCGTCACCCTGCATCGGGATCTATCTTTGCTTCGAGGAAAATTGATAAGCTGGATGGTTCCTCGAAACTAGGTTAAGTAACGCAATGGACTAGCGTCATAGAGCCTATAAAACCTAGCCGAAGAATTCGAAGGAACTCTTTTCTTGGCAGTCCACCGTGTGCATCACGCATCACAGGAATCCTCGAGTCTCCGCTTACACCGTTCCGAAATTAAAGATAAAATGAAGAGCAACAGTTCCTATTGAGATTTATTAACCCGATTTTACCAGGCTACTTACAATTGTAAAAATTTAAGGAAAATTGACAGTTAGTAGATTGTCAACCGTTACCAACGCATCACCGGTGGTCATCCGTGATTGCTAATAAGACAAACGCTTCATTGGGTAAGCATACTGTCTTGCAATATCACCAATTTATTATTATTTTGCTTTTACATGCTTGGAATAATAAAAATGGCGTCCTGAGCGAAACATGTGACTTCGACGTGGCAGCCAAGACTGTCAATTAAATAAAATTCCCAATATTTGGTATCCACGATACCACATCCACGTATGCCTTACATCTGGGCAACCAAAAACAGAAACCAGACAGCAACCAGGTCTCGAGCCTGCAATCCCAGCTGCTCGCAATTGCAGCCGCAGTTTCTCCGAAAGAAACTCGCGGCTCATCTCGATATCGGCGCAATATCGAGACGTGCAACCGCAATCTCGATCGCGAGACGAGAGACTCCTAACCCAGTGGTAAACTCGCGAGGATCGAGCACGATGGTGGAACGACGTGCCACGAACGGCTCGTCCCGAGCCCATTTCGGTCGCGCGAGTTCTCGATAACGGTGAGGAAGAGAAATCGAGACCGGCTGGGATATAAGCGATGGAATACGTCACGGCAGGACGATTTTACGTTGGCCGAGGCGGCGTTATCGGGTTCATCGCACCCGAAGAAGCCGGCTATGCGTGCCGTGCCCGCCGCTCGATTCCTCATTTCTTCTCTCCAGGGACGAGGGCCGATGAGGTCGCCGCGGCTACCAGCCGGCCAGAGGCTACGTCGGCCACGCGGGGATATATCGCACCGAAAGTCAAGGACGAAGGACCTGGCCGGCTGGTGTATTAACTCCAAGGTCATCGGTACCTTCGATCGTTCCTCCTACTCGCCGACTCCGCTCCGACTCCGCTCCGACTCCGCTCCGCCGGGCACAAGGTGTCCTCGGCGTCGCACCTGTTGTCGACCTCCTCTCCCCGGCTCCCAGGTCCATTTCGATTTCCCTCTCCTCTCCTCCGACTCTCTGCCACGCAACCCAGCCTTTTCCCATCGCCTAATCCAAAAGCCAGGCTACCTTTTTCGTTCTCCTTTTCTTCCCTTCCGCTAAATCGCACTCGATCTTCGTTCAGTTCTCTCTTCCTTCGCTATTTCTCGGCTTCTAAACGCAATCTCGTGATCTCTAAGTTTTTCTCGCTTCCCTGTGTTCCTTTTTCTAAGTCTGACCCAAGTCCTCTCGGGTTCTTTCTTCTTCTAAGTCCGACCCAGCTCTCTGTGGGATTTTCCTGCTGCTCGTAAAGCTAGTCTCTCTTTGGCTTTATTCTCGTTTTCGCGTGTCTCTTCTTCTAATTAAGCCTAACCTGACTCCGAGATTTTTCTCCAGCAAGCTTAACCTTCTCTGGCTCTTCTCGTGAACCTAATCGAAATCCCTTTCGGTTTTTCTTCCCACGAATCTAGCCTAATCCTTCTTCGCAAGGATTCCGTGGAGATTGCGTAATGCTCGACTGCTTTTTGGTCGGAGAGAGAGGGCGAGAGTTTAACGCGAGTCTTCATTTAGCTCATCTGGAAGTAGATCGATGACTTATCGGTATATAATATGCTCGATTTCGAACACTTGACCTGAATTATCGAAATGCTTCTCTGCAGTTTCGCTAATGCTTCTCATTAATGGATATCCATCATCTCTATTATCCACCTATGATCCATACATCCCGTGCATGTAGGAACTCAAAACTATTTCTGACGAAAATTCGATATTGACTCGGCAATTCAGAATACTGGCACTGGTCGAGTACTATAGCTTCGGTGTCTCGATGAGTATAAAACAGACGAAGCTCCACGACACTCGGATAAACTTTAGAAACGATACTAATCGCTGTCAACGTTAACGCACTGTACACTGTAATACATCGGTATTACGTATAATATCATTTTAAGTAATTAATTTCAACGTCAAATAATTGGCAAAATTAATTCGAAGAAATTTTAAACAATCGTTGCAGTAATAAGGACTCCATTTTATAATTACATAAACGATGTTGAGAAACTAACTATACTAATAGTTCTTAAAATTAACGCATTTTACGCCTATTCATCGATGTTACATATTCCCTGTAATATTTATTCACATTAAAATAATGTAATTAATTTTAATATCAAATAATTGGCAAAGTTAATTCGAAGAAATTTAAAATAATCATTGCAATAATAAAGACTCCATTTTATAATTTATTTATATATTAAAATGTACATAAACTACGTTAAGAAACTAACTATACTAATCGTTCTCAAAATTAATGCACTATACACTTATCCATCGATATTACATATTCCCTGTAATATCCATTCACATTACAATAATATATCATTTTAATTAATTAATTTCAACGTCAAATAATTGGCAAAATTAATTCGAAGAAATTTTAAACAATCGTTGCAATAATAAGGAATCCATTTTATAATTCCATAAACGATGTTGAGAAACTAACTATACTAATAGTTCTCAAAATTAACACATTGTACACTGATCCATCGATATTACATATTCCCTGTCATATTTATTCATATTACAATGATATAATATTATTTTAATTCATTAATTTCAACATCAAATAATTGGCAAAATTAATTGCAAGAAATTTTAAACAATCGTTGCACTATTAAGGAATCCACTTTAAATTTATTTATATATTAAAATGTACATAAACTACGTTAAGAAACTAACTATACTAATCGTTCTCAAAATTAACATATTGCACACCTATCCATCGATATTACATATTCCTTGTAATATCCATTCACATTACAATAATATAATATCACTTTAATTAATTAATTTTAATGTCAAATAATTGGCAAAAAATTAATTCAAAGAAATTTAAACAATCGTTACAATAATAAAGAATCCAATTCATAATTACATAAACAACGTTAAGAAACTAACTATACTAATCAGTTCTCCACATTAACAGACTGCACGTCTATCCACCGATATTACGAGACTCCGCCATTTTATACATATTTATAAAATGAATGCAAGTAAAAAGTTTAAACCGATCGAATTCAAATACAACACATTTCCATTACAATAACATAAAATCATTTCGAATAATTAATTTCAAAGTCAAATACTCGACAAAATTAATTCGAAAAAGTTTTTAAGCAGTCGTTGCAATAATAAACAATTAATTTTTACGATTTATTCGTACGTTGAAAGCTTTCGATACCTCGAAGGTATTATTGGCACGCGTGTAAACGACGTGCCAATATTTGCAACTTTCCCAGACAATTCGAGATAAAACAACGAATATCGTTGAAATAATGAACAAAGCGGAATGAAAATAATTATTTCGAAGCGAGGATTAAACGAGTACTGGAAAAATTGTATCCGTGGCGACGACGAAGACATAAGAGGACTTAGGCGTTTCCGGTGACTTTCTATTCGCGTCGCATAGGTCGGAGGTCTCGTGACGCGCGAGTTTCGCAACGCTCGCGAGACATCGAAAAATAATTATCGAGGCGTGGTATTAGTGATACGACTTTGAGAAAATTTCCCGTTTTCCTCCCGCCGAATTATCGCTGCGAATCGGAGAGAGAGTGCAATAACAGCCTGAACGAAAGTTCAGCGTGGGGCGTACTCGACCCACGTGCCAGGCAACGCGTTAATACGCTTTCTTTCCAATATTCATTCCTCGTAGGCAGGCAATGTAACAGCACTCGCGCTCCGAACACCTGAAATCCAGGCGTACATTGTGTTCCAGTAAAAATTCATTTTTCCTACCACACGCAGCGATAAGACCAACCCGAAATATTAAAATAATATTATTTATTTATTTATATTCTGCATTAAATTTTAGGCACCGACAGTAAGAGCAAGATTTTGAACACTTTGACTGCCACGTTGGTCATTGATGACCGGAGCGCTTGAACTACTTGAACTGCATTGAACAACGTTGAATGAAAATTGACAATTAGAACATTTCGAATATAACCGCTAATTAGAAGATACTTTGAAATAGAAAGTGACCCACTGAATAATTAAAAATTTTTATTAGAACAGCAAGTGGCAGTCAAAGGGGTAAAAGCTCCCTGTCTAACGTTATCATAGTCAATACTCTTCGAGACTTCTCTTCCGATATAATTGCGATCAATTATTCAATCTCTCTCGTTACTCCGTTTTTGCAAAGTTTCTGTTAACACTAAAGCACCAACCACCCTTATATATTAAAAATTCAGCCTTTGATGTTAAGTAGATAAAGAATTAATGTAGGATTTGAGGTGGAGGGAGTCACGGAATATATATATTCCCACTCGGAATGTTTGATTAATTAATTAAAATTATGTTTCGAGAATAACAAATATGCAAACACTGTCTCTCAAACACTCTCACTCTCTCTGACACGTCATGTTGACAACTCACTGACCTCATATAGACACGTCACGTATCGATTACCCACTTCGTAATAAAAATCGGTGCTCCGTAAGAGGTGACAAAAATTAAAAACTATAATTTAAATACGCGTATGTGTACACTGTTAGCCGATGATAAAGGGCGGGAAAATTTCGCGAATTTAAAAATTATAAATTAAAATTTATGCGCGAATGACCAGTATGACTATACCGAAAGCTGCGAGACGACAATCAGACACGGGACCAGGAAAGGAATCTAAGCGATCAATGACCTCGTTGGCACAATTGCAAAATTTTCTCCGCAAATTCCGCGATATCGACGAGACGAATCGGAAACTCGGGGAGGGGTGGAAAAACCGCGATCGCGGTGGCTGGAACGGGCAAGCTCGCAAGCTCGTTAGCTCGGTGTCGACTGAAAGGCTTCCATCGTCGACGCAGCTTCTTTTTGCCACCCCGTTAATTGCATTCTTCCCATGGAGACGTATATTTAATCGAACGCGCGAATTTCACCGCGGATCGTTACTCGCCGGGGCGTTAAAGGGATGTAGGGCAGAAAGCATAAATAGCGTCTCGTCGCAGCTGTCGATGCGCCGCATAATACTCGCGGTGTAAAGCTCTGAGAAGAGGAACACGCCACCACCTGGGTGGGAAAATTCAATTCTCGATCGGCCCGCGGGTTTGTTTCCGCGGGAAACTATACCGCTGATGCAGGTAAGATTTTGAAATAGGATTACACGATGTTCTTCGATCCGCTTGCAATTTGCTCGCGATCCATTCGCGATACGCTTGTGATCCGCTCGCGATTCCAAGCGGAACCTCTAACCGAAATTTGTAGAAATTATCATTATCACCTACGCTCTCGCTGGTTAACACTTTGTAGCGTCCTACGGTATCGAATCTCTTCGATTTCCAAGAACGCTTATCACGCGCCAAATTGATATTGCGTGACTAGATGTGATAATAAGGATCCAGAATGTGTGTGGTCAAAGAGAGGGTTTATTTAGAGAAAAGTGTAGAATAATTATAATGTAGACGTTAACTGAGTACCGTTTCGAACACGCGTTTGTACGTGCAATTTAGATGTTTGAAGGATTGGTGCCGAAGACGAACTGACTTCTCGATTTCGCTCTATGTCCTGTCTCGTCGTGTTCGGTCCGGAGTTTTCTCTAGTTTAATTCTGATTGGGTGAAATAGACGTTGGTGGTGGAAAGGTAAAGAGTTTTAATTGGACAGAGGGTGCGACATAAGGACCTTTGGCTAAGGAGTAGGAAACTGTCAAGGAGCCGATTTCTGATGGTCAATGACGTGATTTATAAGTGCCGTCCGTCCGTCGCTTGTTGGGTCTGTCACAAGTGGGTCCCATCTGTCGCGTCTGGTACTAGTAAAATTCCTAATTTTGCTTTACCTTTGTAAGCTTAATCCGCTAGAACGGCGTTGAGGCACATCGAACCTCCGGAATTGCAGTCGCGGTATAAAATATAAAATAAACCATTAGGTCTGGCAAAAGTGTAAGCCTTAGAATAAAATTATGTTATAAACACGCTCTCCGGGACGGAACACACTTTGTGGTCTTTTCAGCTGTATGACGGGTTTTTAACCAGATCATAAGCTTGTTTTCTATTCTTTTGGGATAACTTTTCTGGCTATTATTGCAGTTTTTAATATTGCTGCTTTTCGTATGTCTCTGTGTGTAATTGTGGGTATAGACCTATTTTTGTTAGGTTTTGTATGAATTTCCTCGATGTAATGCCTGTTGTTGATATAGTGATGGGTACTACTGTGACTGTTTCTTGGTTCCACAGTTTCTTTATTTCGGTTGCCAGTGGTGTGTATTTCGTGCTTTTCTCTTGTTCTTTTTGTATTAGGTTTGCATCGTTTGGTATTGTAACGTTTATCAGATAAGTTTTCTACGTGGTTTTGTCGATTAGCATGATGTCTGGTCCGTTACATGTAATTGTTTTGTCTGTGTGTAGCGTAATATCCCTGAGTAGTGTGTTGTTTGGGTTATTATTATTATTATTCTTATTATTTATAGAAATTATATATAATATAATGTGGCAATCTCGAAAGATCGAGAGCGTATTCGAAGGCCAATCAGAAATGGCGCAGGGGTACGTGTCATCACCGTGGATCACGGTTCTGGAAACATCAGAAACCTCGAGAGCGTTCCGCGACGCGTGCCCCCCTGCGAAGACAAAAGACGACAGGGGCACTTCAATATAAAAAGAAAGCTCCCGATTACCAGAACAGTTAATCCTCCTTAGCCCCCGTTTTTCCAAAGTTCCGGTGTCACACCGTCCCAATCGTTTCAAAATTCGCCTCCATTTCCAAATATTCAAACCAATTCTAATCCTCCAAAAATAATTCGTCAAAGCGCGAGATTATGAATTCGCGATTCGTGTCTCGTCGACGAGTCTTCCCCCTTCGCGAATAACCTCGTAGTCCTAGGCGAACCAACGAACTCGAGTTATACCCGCGTATAAAGGGAGATTTAATTCGCAGTAAATCATGAACGCGAATTATCTTCGAAATCGTATTTATCTTTAAACTCTCGGGGACTAACTCGGGCATAAATCGACGCTCGAACAATCAGAACCTACATTCATCGTCGTTATCCACTCGATCGTGCTATTCTTCGCTCCGCAACGTCTATCGGACCCCTTTCCCTCCGTGCAGTTTAATTTCGCGAGAGAATCCCCGAAGTTTCCGGACCGGAAAAGGAATACGAAAAAGGGACGGAGAGGAAGGGAGGAGGGAAAAGAAAATACGAAAAATCGGAAGTCGAGTCTGACGCGTTATCGAGTGTCGAGCGAAACGGGTGTATTATTTGCTGAATACGAATGCACACATATCAGATGGTCGAACAGAGCGGAATAAAGAGCAATCGCGTTCGTTGCGGGAAACGTGTCGAGGCACGCGGGACGCGATGGAAAGGAGGGGAGGAAAAAACGGGGAAAATTGGAAAATAAGAGAAAAAGGCAATAAAACCGGGTCGATCCATAAAAGTCGGCCCGGACACGTGAACGGGCCGAGTAATTCGACGTTAACTCGTCCACGTGGCCGCGCACGGAAACGCACCCCCCGCGTTTATAATCCTCGATATTTGTTCGATTCGACCGTTTAATTAACCGCTCGCTAATGAAATTCAGTCCTCCCACGCCTCGCTGTCCTATTCGGCCACTTCGCCTGCATACGGGTAATTGTTTAAAAAGGGGCGGACTGCACAGCGGCGGCCATAAAAATCCGCGTTTACGATCCACGCTCGCCGATTGTGCGCGGCAATTATTTTCGACAAAGGTTGCACCGTGTTTTCCATTACTCCTTTGTAACCCCTCCCGCGCGACCCGCCATCGCGGAAAAATCGTAAAACGTAAACTCCGTTTTCCTCGCGTGCGAATCCTGTCGTCGATTTTCCGAAATTTACCAAAATTTCCCGGAATTTCCCGAAATTTCCAACAATTTTCTAAGATCAGTGGAAGCAGGTTAGGTACTATACTATCTGTAGACACACGGGAAACTGCAACGTTGCGGAGCGCTCTGTTTTCCTCTCTTGCGAATCCTGTCATCGATATTCCTAAATTTACCGAAATTTCCCGAAATTTCCTACAATTTTCTGCGATCCGTGGAAACGAATTAGCTACTATACTTTTTGCAGGTACACGGGAAGCTCGTCTAGATCGGCATCAACTTGCTTAAACCGATCCGGAGTAGTTTGACTGCCAGAAGCTGCCAAAAGGGGACCTATCCACCGATTCTCGCGAAAATTCTCAAGAAGTCGAATCTTCCTGGAAACTGAGAGATCTTCGTCGACCAGTCTCGTCAAGATCCACTGGTGCGTCGGTTGATCCGAACCACTAGCAAGTAGAACACCCCCGTCACGGATCAGACGGTCAGCCAGGATCTCGCAATTCCGAGGATCTGCCAAAATTCTTCACGAAGACGCGACCAACCCTCGTGCGCCTGTCCTTTTATCCGCTTCCGCCTCGCGAATAAAAGCGCGTTTCTTTAATTAAACCGGCAATCTACGAGGAGGCAGCCGACAGGTAGGAAAGAAGCCGAGGATCAGGGGACACGAATGAGATCCGCGGTATTATTTCGCGCTTCTCGGCTGGCGGCCTCTGAAAAGCCGCGTTACTATTGCGAAGTTTTGTCGCGGCCCGTCCTTTGCCGCTTTGGCGTGGCGAAAAAGCCGAGAGGGCGGCGCGGCCTGGAACGTTAACGCGCCGAGCGTTAATCCCGTTTCTTGGCTGCTTTCGCGTGCACGAGGCGGCGAGAAACGGCCGGCGCGCCGAGGGCAGATATCGCGATACCGTTTGAGAAAAGTTGCAGCTCGGCTTAATTAAAAGGCGAGGAAAGGGACGGCTAAACGCGCGAGCGGAGAAACGGAGAGGCGGCGGAGAATGGAGAGACGCTGCACCCTCGCGGGTCGCTTCGCGCTTCAACGTGCGAGAAGACGCAACTATTAGACGCGACGCTGCTCAAAAGCTTAGGAGAGCATTATGGGCACGGAGGCTGCGTTCGGTGGATCCTTCTTTTAAGCTCTTAAGCCGCTACGCGCGTGTGTGCTCCGAACCTCGAGACGCGGAATACGAATGGAATAAGTCGATTAAGCGCAGCGGCCCTTCGCGACTTTGGAACAGGGAAACAACTCGGGTCTGAGCGACGAGCTGAGAGATCTCTCTTCTAACTCTAATCAGAATTAGAAGAAAATTAATTTGAAGATTGGAAGAAATTTAAAGACGAAATCCGGTTTATAGTATAATTCGGCCCACCCTGCCTGGTTTCGACGCCATTCGTGACTATTTTAGAGCAGAACTTGGGAAACTTGGTGGCTTTCTTGGTGACTTTCGAAGCCATAAATTCACGGGTACCTCTCAAGAAGGGTCACCAATGTGCGAGTGGGCCTCCAATAATCATAGTCTTATATTTTCTTGGTTGATGTTCTAATAAAAATTTTTAATTGTCCAATGGCACACTTTTTATTTCGTAGTATCTTCTAATTATCGATTATATTCAAAATGCACTAACTGTCAATTTGCATTCGCTTTTTTTAATTGTACTTTTACGAGTATTTCAAACGCTACCAATCACCAATGACCACTGTGGCGTCACGTATATGACCAACGTGGCTGTCAAAGTGTCAATTACACTTTCACATAACCCATTAATTATTCGAATATATGTAATACTTTTTCCTCGACGTTTTGGATAATTACAGCAATATCTCTATCGAGTATCAGACCTTTCAGTAGCAGGTTCTACGTGCAAGTGACGAAATCGCAGTTGAAGAGACACGCGTAGAGGGACTGACAGACGCGGAATGGAGTCATGACGAATGACGGCCAATCACAAGCGTTAATAATTTTTTCCTTCGCAAGTGTACATTCTTGGTCGAATCCCGAAGCAGAGGAAACGATCTTTCAATTGCCCAAAGCCCTTAATACGACACCGAATTTCCGATCGATCGCTCGCTTCGCGGCTAACCTCAAAAACCGTGGCAAAAAGGTAGCATAAACTCGCTGCCCGCAAGGAAGAAGAAAAACGGCGATGCTACGACCCTGGGAGAAAAAAGGCGGAGAAAAGGGAGGAAAAGGAGAGAGAGGCCAAGGGAAGAAGAGGGAGAGAAGACGCGAAACCACATCCTCGAAAGAGCCGGCGCAACGAAACAACGGACTTCCTGTTTGCAAAAGGAAGAGTGAGCCGGGATGAACCGGCGAGGAGACGGGGATAGCGACAGTCTGTTCTATCGAACAAGGATCGGCTTAATTAAAACATCATGGAGGAGGATAGTTAGGAAGCGTGGAAGCGCGTCGTAGGAGAGGAAGGAGCGAGGAGGTTAAGCGAGTCGGAGGAGAGAAGCCGCGGCGAGCAACCGACCGGATGACGGGGTCTGGGGTCACGGATGGGCGGTGGCAGGACTGGTTTCGGACCAGTCAAGAGGAGAAGAGCAACTCTGCTCTATCTGTCCGGGGCTTTACGTGCCACCTTCTACCGGGTGGCAACGTTCGAACGACACCGAAACGCTCGCGCCGCGTGAGAACGCCGATATCGCGCCGCCGAATCCTCTCGAAACGGTGTGACTTCGGACGAGGGTTGCGAAAACAGAGATCATCGTTCCCGGCTTTCCTCTTATCCTCTCGCCTCCATTTTCTGCCCGATCTTCTTCGTCCTACGCCGTTTTTCGACGGCCCCGCTGGGTCCCATGGCTGGCTGCGCGCGGAAGGCGTTAAAGGGTCGAGGCTGATTTCCTATAGGAGGGGGTGCTTTTGCGAAGAAGCTAGAGTGCCAATGTCGATTCGCGCGATTTCCCTTATTCGTTATCGCTGGAATGCTAAAGGCACAAGTCGAGACATCTTTCATATAACGTCGATGTTAAAATGTTTTCTTTCTATTACATACTAATGTATGATTGTCTACGTGTAGGTCGCCAGCCAAATTCCTTTGTTCAAACGAATCCGTCTCTATGCAATCGTTGCACAGCATACACCGATCGAGTTGCCAATTATTAAAGCGTTGCCTTTCTATAATTAGTGTTCCTTCCTTTTTAACTCCTCTGTCATCCCAAATTCTATCAGTTATCATGATTTCGTTCGGGTAGGCGAAGACTGTTCTTGAGTTCACGATGTTTTCTGGGGAAGATTGCGAAAGGAGGTGCTTTTTATTGGAACCACTGGTGTATTAACGAGATAACCAATTATGGATGAGTATTATGATATTGGATGCACGTCACGAGAGAATATTGTAATCGTCAGGTGGAATTTACATAGCTGTAGAAAATAATTCTATTTCCGTCATTGTTATCGGTGATTCTTTATTTCAAGAATTTGTATAGTTTTTCTTTTTATTTGTCGGTTAATAATTTTATTACGTTATTTAATAGATACTGTGTACTCTATTTTAAGCATCAGAACTATGAAAATTTAAGAGGAAATAAAAATATTTTGACATACATATATGTAATATGGAAATTTATACTATGCAAGTGCGAATGTAGTTGTATTAGGTTGTTCGGAAAGTATTTCGTGTAAAAAAGTAAAATATTAAATAAAAAATAAAATATTTACTTGCTATAAGAAAATGGAGATAAAAAAAAACGAAATGACTTTTCGAATAACCGAATAGTTTATAAAACATGTTTATAAATTTCCACATTTGTTATTGTAATAAATTAATATCGTTAATAACTAACTGTCTACGACGGAAATTTATAGTAAAAGTGAAAAAATTAATAAATTACCGACTGTTACTTAAAATTAGAATGTATTTGTGTTAAAATATACCTATAATTTACAAAAAGTTTACAAATTGTTACACATATAGTTGATAACAAATTGTTCATAACGTAAATTTATAATAAAAGTGAAAAAAAATAATAAATTATTGGTTATTAATTTAACTTACAACAAATTTATGTCAAAATGTACCAATGATTTAGAAAAAGTTTATAAATTATTGCACCTATTGTTAATAACAAATTAGTATTGTTATTAACAAATTGTTCGCAACGTATATTTATAGTAAAAGTGAAAAAATTAATAAATTATTGGCTACGAGAACGGGAAATTAATAATAAATAAAATCCGCGAAGTTCGGAAATTTCTAATCGGAGTGGGGGGCCCGGTCGATCGGAGGCTATATAAAGGGCGACGAGACGCAGCACAAGTCATTTGTCCGTTTGGCCTCGCGAGTGTAACATCTAAATTTTCGCTGTGCGCGAGGGGTGGGGGTCCGAAATGAGGTTGGGGCTAGCCACCCCACCCTCATCCCACCCCATTAAACCATTTACTAATTTTTTTTTATTTCCAGGTATTAATAATTTTTTTTTTTTTGTTTTCAGGTGTTAATTACTTTATTTTTTTCAGGTTTTATTGTTTTCGTTTCTATTTGTCTTTCTTTGAGAATTCGAATATTTCGTATAATATTCGAATGTCTCGTTGTTAGGTTGTTCATATCTCATCGTTGGGTTGATTATCTCTCATAATTGGTTGGTGTGATTCACTCCACCTCTTTAAATAATTTAATACTATTTTTGTTTGAGGTCCAATTTATTTTTTTCAGGCTTTAATTTTCTTTTTCTTTTCAGATTTTAATTATTTTTTTTTTTTCAGATTTTCGTTTCTATTTATTTTATTTAAAAATTCGAATATTTCGAATAATATTCGAATGTTTCGTCGTTGGTTTGTTTCTGTCTCATCGGTGGTTTGCTCCTTCCACTTGATTAACCTTCATGGTTTCTGTTCGTTCGTTTTCTTTCCTCGTACTAATCCGTTTCCTTTCAGGTTTATATTAACAATAATAAATTCTGTTTTAGCTTTTAGATTCCTCAAATCTTTACGACTTCATTTGGGACACACTGATGGATGACGCGGGATACGTTTACTTCTAAGTAGTTATAAGATAGATAGCTAGACTAAATTTCATGTGCGCGCTATCTGTACAAAGGTAAGCCACCTAACTTGGAACGAATATATACATTTCATATTTTTTCTCTCTGATCCCTCTCGTTTACCATATAGAACATAATTGTTCTCGCGATAGTCGCGATTGTTCTTGAGTACCGTCTAGCCTGCGTAACGTACTCCCTTGTACTCGACAACTTTATGCTTCGTAAGTCATTCTCACGGCTCGTCTCCGACACTCATTTCCAGCCACTGTCAATCTCGTCAAGCATCGAGTTCCAGGGTGGCCCTTGGGTCACTGATTCTTCTGGAATCGATGCGGGGACCCAGCACCCTGGTCGTACGCGACTGGGGCATGGGCCTGCAGTCGGACGGGCATAGTGTCTACGGTCAGACCACTTGGGATGATTAAGTTCTACCCCATGGGGCAGGGACACGAAGTGTCTGTCTGGCTTGCAAGGCCCCGCTGGACCCTGGTATCGACTCTGGGAGTTTCATTGGTTCGGGGACTATCCTTGGTCCACGTGTAAGTCTTGGCGAGTAAAGGCAGTGACTGGACTTGAACTAGGCCCGATCGGGCGGATGCCGAGACACGAAGTTGTCTTGTACATTGGAGTACGTTCCGTAAGCTAGTCGGTCTTTCGAATAATCGCGAACTCGTTCGGGCGCGTCGCGATTTTTAACTTGCCCGCGTTTTTCATTTTTCATTCCCCAATTTTATGGGAAATTAGAAATATTAGAGTCTGTTAAAATATTAGTGTTGCGACAGTAAAGTTTTAGTATACCGAATCGAAATCCCCTTTGTAAGACACGAGATAAAATAAAGTGTCAGTAGAGTCACTTTAATTTATTTCGCTCCAAGTTAGATTAGGCTACCTTTGATACAGGTAGCACCAGTAGGTTGCGCCACTAGGGCGCATGTCCGGGTCTCGATGCGTAGCCACCTCCTCGTGGTGAGACCTGGTAATTGGTATCGTTTTCCAAAGAGAAATCTTTGGAAAACGATACTAAGCTAAGAGCTACGCACAAAGTTTAAGATATTTCCTATCTCTTGTAAATTTTCAATGTTCCCTTCGAACTTTGAAAATTAAGAGTGGGCAATATCTGTTGAATATGTATTGTATATTAAGATGAACACGGTAAGTATTATAAGGTAAGTATAATATAAGTAAGTATAATAATTATGCTTAAAATAAATAAAATAATTAAAATCTGCAATCAGTCGGCTATGAATACTCGTGCGAATACATATTTCAATATCTCCACATACATTAGATATTTCATTATTATATTTCTGAACATAGAGGACTAAAAAGATTTTGTCAGTTTGCAACCTCCTTCAATATTGTGTTCTGATATTAGGAAATCACAAATTTGCCAATCGAAAAAGTGCAAAAGCTGTAAAAGTATTGTCTACTCAATTCTTGGAATTAGTCGACAAGCGATCTTTTTTCATGTTATGTTCGCCTAATACAAATTTGTGAAATTGGCAAAAGTCTTGACCAGAATTTTGTCAGCGTGTTAGCTTCTTTAATCTTATGTTCGCCTAATAAAATATGGAAAAATTGGTAGAAAGTTTCATGCTAACGATTCGAAATCTGTAGGCGCAAAGACTTGGAAAATGGCATCAATTTCTTTGATTTCTGTCCTTGTAATTTTGAACCCGAATTTCAAAAAAGTAACAGGAATACAGAATGCACGAGGAGGTCGTCGAAATCTAGTCACGTGATAGAAAATGGCAGCAAGCGGTTGGACAAGGGCAGAGACGACGAAACAGTAAGAAATCACAAATTTCCAAGTTTCTACAAATATTTTATGATCTTTTATAGCTGCATCGCAAAGCTGAAACTCTAGGCAACATTCTCATGCAATTTTCAGTAATAATTTGCGGCTAATTAGCTTGTTATTAATAATTATTTGAAGGTGTATGTCATTTGATAATAACAACCAACACGATTGTCAGGTGAAATATTTAATTATGAGAAAAACTGGAAGTAAAATATAAACAAAAATTATATGGGAGTATTGCTAAGGATATTGCTTTTATAATGCGTGAATGCTATTCATAAATTAGTTGCATAAAAGATAGTTATTAATGACAAACTGTTAGGATCTTCGGCAACAGTTCGAACACTATGTGCAATAATTACTAACAATTAAGTAATTAACGAAAAATTTATATTAAATATAATATTAGAGAGTTCGTCAAGGATGCGCCTGTACCATGCAAATATAAAAATTCATAAATTAATCACAAAAATTGAGTAATTTGGTCATTTTTCTCTTCGTGATCGGAGGAGTGCATGGGAAAGAAGAAAAAGATTGCAAAAAAATGCAGAAAACATTGTTGTGTCCATGGAGGTGTGCCTGCATCATGTAAATGAATATAAGTCTTTGTATTAACATAAGCTTCAATTGTAATTAAATAGTGTAAGATGTAAGCCATTCTTTTTGTATCTTTTATTAGTGATATCAGAGCCTGGTTGTAAAAATACTTCTGTTGAAATAATATATTCTGTTGAAATAAACAGGCAAGTACAACAGGAGAAAAATATTGGACTCGTGGAATATTTCCAGCGTAGAGCCATTAGATGCCCAGAATTATTTTTTATAACAAGAAAAAATTGAAGCAGTAATAGAAATATGTAAGGTATGATATGTCTATTGGATTCTAGACATATCACTAGCCATATGACACACAGGACA
>NW_016909703.1:144257-144884 GCF_001483705.2 Eufriesea mexicana
GCGGGTGGCCTTGAAATTTTTCATCAATCCTGTTAGAGTAGGATGTTCTCTATCGAGTAGAGTGATTTTTGTCCGATTTCGATGATTTTTTTTCGAGAAATAGTGTCGGAAGTGCGGGCGTGTGACAGGTCGTCCGTCGATTTTGACTTTTCGGTCTTCGCTATGCTAGACTAGGCGGGTGGCCTTGAAATTTTTCATCAATCCTGTTAGAGTAGGATGTTCTCTATCGAGTAGAGTGATTTTTGTGCGATTTTGATGATTTTTTTTCGAGAAATAGTGCCGAAAGTGCGGAAAGGTGATAGGGCGTACTGCGCAGTTATATATTCGGTCTTCGTTATGCTAGATTTTTAGTGTGGCCTTGAAAATTTTTACCTATCCTGCTAGGGCAGAACGTTCTTTAATTAGTGGAGTGATTTTTGTCCGATTTCGATGATTTTTTTTCGGGATATAGTGCCGGAAGTGCGGGCGTGTGACAGGTCGTCCGTCGATTTTGACTTCTCGGTCTTCGGTATGCTAGACTACGCGGGTGGCCTTGAAATTTTTCATCAATCCTGTTAGAGTAGGATGTTCTCTATCGAGTAGAGTGATTTTTGTCCGATTTCGATGATTTTTTTTCGAGAAATAGTG
>NW_016909703.1:151327-157895 GCF_001483705.2 Eufriesea mexicana
GTTGACACTAGAAGTTTCATTGGTTCAGGGACTAGCCTTGGTCCACGTGTAAGTCTTGGCGAGTGTGACAGTGACTGGAATTGAGCTAGGCCCGATCGGGAGGGTGCCGAGGTATGAAGTTATCTCTGTACACGGGAGTACATCGCCTAGGCTAGTCGGTCTTTCGAATAATCGCGAACTCGTTCGGGCGCGTCGCGATTTTCTATTAGCTCGCGTGTTTGATATTTCATTCCCTATTTTTATGGGAACTTGAAAATATCTTAGCGTTGCGACAGTAGAGTTTCAGTATACCGAACCGAAACCCCTTTTGTGAGACACGAAATATAATAAAGTGTCAGTAGAGTCATTGTAACTTAATTCGCTCCAAGTTAGATTAGGGTACCTTTGATACGGATAGCACCAGTAGGCTGCGCCACTAGGGCGCATGTCGGGTCTCGATGCGTAGCCACCTCCACGTGGTGAGATCTGGTAATTGATATCGTTTCCCAAAAAACAATTTTTGGGAAACGATACCAAGCTAAGAGCTACGCACAAAGTTCAAGATATGTCCTATCTCTTGTAAATTTTCAATGTTCTCTTCGAACTTTGAAAATTAAAAGTGGGCAATATCTGTTGAAGTAATATGTATCGTATATTAAGATAAACAAAGTAAGTACTGTAAGGTGAGTATAATATAAAAATTTATCTTTAAGCTCGGAATGAGTAAAATAAATACTCGCGACGGTAAAACAGAAATGTCGTAGACTAAATCTGAATATTCACAAAAATCATTGGCCATTCTAGACAATCGAGTGATACGATTGTGGTTACTGTATATTCTATTTTAAACAATGGAAGTACGTAACCTGCAAAAATGTTGGGTGCCAAATTTTTGTATTTCTTTATTAAAATTGCTCTTGACGTTTATTAAAACATTACTATAATTATTTCAATTACAGATGTCGCTTGAATTACGGTCACGTGTACATGCTGTCTTTAGACAACTGGAAAATGGTTTCCCATTTACCCTACTATCATTCGACTCGCAATTCTCCGAATATTCCTCGTTATAGTTATATATAAGACAAGATCCCCAACCTGTATCTTCACTTATAAAGCTTTTTTCCAGTTCGAAGAAAACTCGTGCAAAGACAGTTCTTTAATTCGCGGTGCAATCGTGACACTACGAAACACTAGAAACCAGCAAGAAATATCCCGAGTTGCTTGCAAAACAGATAAAGAAAGAAAGTTTGAAGACCGCGGTGAATTTTATTTCTCGTCTGCCTTCAGCTACATTTAACAGCAAAGCGGTCGGGACAGTTTTTAAACCCTGCGGGGATTTTTCATTTCAGGAGTCGCTAATTCTACTTGTAACCGCGCCGAGAAATTCCGCGAGATAAGGGGAAACCGTATACCGGCGTCCGCTCTAAATTAGACGCGTTCCCCGAATCTAGCCGATCTCATAATTCACGCGAGCCGCTCCCAACTTCCCGTTCCTCCTCTTTCTCCTAGGGGAAAACAAGAATCATGGAAGAAAGGTCGTCGTGAAAGAACGTCGGGAACTTCCCCCTCCTTTAGCGCCACAGCTGCTCGATTTTGGGGAACTCACGGTGGATTCGAAAACCACCCTTTGGAAAAATACAGATCGACGTAAAAATTTAAAAAATCGTAAAAATTGTAAAAATTGCAAAAATTGTAAGATAGGTCATTGTGAAAGAAGGTCAGGAACTTCCCCCTCCTGCGGCGCCACAGCTGTTCGATTTCCCCGAATTTGCGACGGATTCGAAAACCACCCTTTGGAAACATGCAGATCGACTTAAAAATTAAAAAAATCGTAAAAATTGTAAAAAGCGCAAAAATTGTAAAAATTATAGGAAAGGTCGTCGTGAAAGAACGTCGGGAACTTCCCCCTCCGTTAGCGCCACAGTTGCTCGATTTTGGGGAACTCACGGTGGATTCGAAAACCACCCTTTGGAAAAATACAGATCGACGTAAAAATTTAAAAAATCGTAAAAATTGTAAAAATTGCAAAAATTGTAAAAATCGTAAAAATTGCAAGAAAAATCGGAAACTTCCCCCTCCTTCGACGTCACAATTGTTCAATTTCCGCGAATTCGTGGCGGATTCAAAAGCCACCCTTTGCACAAATAAAGTTCAACCTAAATATCGTAAAAATCGTAAAAATTGTGGAATGACTGATCCACTCGTAGTCAGAGATCGGACATAAGTCGGTTGTTTGAGAGGATTCCGAGATGAACTTTGCTGCAAAGTTGCGTCGTTCGATCTTCGAGAAATAATCTAATTCGCGACCGATTTGACGAAGTTAAACGAAGAATGAGGATAAACGAATTAAGCTGTAGCTCGATTAAAATTTAATCGAAATAGCTGGTGGAAGTAGTCGAGGTTGAGCCTCGTCCTCGTTGACTCTCATTGATCGACGATCTTTGGATACTCCATGCGGTTCTCGTTAGGATTAAGATGGAATAAGATTCAAGACGATGAGCAAGAGATTCAAAGTTTGGATCAATATTCATCGAGGATCAAAGATCCACGATATCGCTCTTCGATTATCGAATTTGTCATTTTTTCCATCGTGTGAATGTAGATATTTGAGAAGGTTGTAAAGCAGAGAGCAAGGGTGCAACGTCCAAACTTGAGAGAAATCTTTGCCGATACGTGAGGCCCTCAGCACGATCATATTTGGGCATGATTAAGGGAAAGGTCTGAAATCGTGTGTATGATGGTGAAGAAACGAAAAGAATGATGCAATTAACCCCTTGCACTCCGTTGTCGCCGCCATTGTTGCCTATTTATGCTATATTTCGTTCAAAGAAAATCACTAGGAAATATAAACAGATGCACACCAGGACCGAAGCATCAGACTTGGGGCCCCGTTGATCCAAGCCTAAGATCGAATATTTCCTACACGCAGGGCCCCCTGTTTAGGACCTTTAAAAGTCGACCCCGAGCATCCACGTTCATAACTCGCTTACCTACATCCACAATATTGATCACGTGACGGTTTCGTTTACACTTTCTGTCAATTTTCGTCGAACAGAGAAGCTGGATCAGAGATCCAGAGAACCCTGAAGGAATAATTCCATCCCGTTCCGCTTCTGTCAACCATTTCCTTCCTTTTCACCCAAGAATTAGTAACGCGACCCTCGCGAGCAGACACGCTGCCAGAAGCGTAGAGCTGAGAGCGTTGGCGATCGCATTAGAAGCGAAAATTAATGCAAATCTTATAAAAGCACAGTTAACACGTCGGGAAGCGTCCCCGTTCGATATTCCCGCGTTTCAGCTTCGCCATCTCCGCGATCTACTCGCACCCCTAGCACCTTCTTAGTGTCCCGGGTGCTCGTCTTTTCCAACCCGAAACGGCACTTCCGAGTCCAGGATCTATCCCGTATGCGACGCACGCGTCGCGACGCCATCGCCTGCCAACTCTCTGCGAACCTCGTCGAAATTGTGCCAACTTTCGCCGTTTCGATTCGCCTTTTCGGATACGGAACGGTTTCGCCAAGTGTCACGCAGTATCGCTATCCGTTTCTCTATGTTCCACTATTTATGCATTCGTTTATTTTAATCCGTATAATAGCTACGTATCTCCGCTACCTGTTGTCGCGGAATTGTCGAGGAAAATTAGCACACCGCGTAAACTCTGCTTCAACTTCACTATCGACCTGCACAGTGTGCACCTGAATACGGAAATAACGGATCTACATACGCGTCGTGGAGGAAAATTTCGCGCTGTTTAATAACCACTGTCATACTATATTCTTTTACAATTGGATCAGTGCACTTGCGAAACGCAACTGCATAATTTCCTCGGATAGTCGAGTCGTTTAATTAAATTGTAAAAATCCGGGAGAAGCAAAATATTAACCCTTTGCACTCGAGAGGTGACTCTCAGTCACCATTTAACCAGATTCTAAAAATCGACGTTTATTAATATATCAAATTTAAAATTACCTAACGATGTGTGGAATGTCGAAGAAAAATAATTCTACGTCTTAATTTGCATATGATTTCTCATTTACTACTTTGAAAATACCGTCGAGTCTATGATAGAAAGTCTTCGAATTACTACTTTTCTGTAACGAAAAAGTCGTCGAGTGTAAAGGGTTAATAAAATAAGGACTTTTCGAAATTTTTCTCTGCAACCCTTTTGTTGCGACCTCGGGAATGAATGACTCAAGTTAAATGGAGGACCGTTTATGTCCTTAATTGCCAGCGTCCCTTGATTCGTATACATTCGTTGTCACCTAGTCACCACTTGGGTGAGCCTTAGCAAGGATCGATAAATCACCCGTAACACGATAGACATAAGGATCCAATTGTTTAAACATCCACCATCACCGAAAGACATCGAAGCTAACACACACCCCGAATATTATTCGCAACTAATAGGAAGACATACACCCACCGCTTACATTTCACACTAACCAATCAGTGGACATACAAAACTTACAAATTCATCGAGACGAAAATCCTACAAAGACAAGAGACAAGCATCACGACAAGACCATCGGTCAAGACTCACGAAGATCAACTCAGCGCGAAAGACAGTAACATATCAGAACTATTTAGTTCAACCCTAACCAGGTCTAGCTCTATTAACCCTTTCGCTTATAGACGGCATCCACATGACTCCTGGGTACGGGCCCCCCGTATATCCGGCATCCAAATGATCGTATACGAGTGCAATCTATATACGACTGCTTTATTCAGCACAGTTGTTATTTAAGACATAGGAAAGCGTACATTTTGGCACGCGCTTCCGTTCAGTGACGGTACTTCGGCGGACTGAACTGTCGAAGAGAAAGAGTTAATTTAGAGTAGGCCGCATCCGAGCAACATTGTCGCATCCACATAAACGGGCCTTACAGTCCCGTCAAACTGAGAGCAGAAGCTGGGGAGGGTTCTGGTGTTAGGTGTCCGCCAGAAACCACGATGGAACTGATGATCCCTATAGCTGCACAGCCGAGCTGCGCAGTGCGGGAGACTTCGGTGAAGTTGTGGGGCCCAAACCGGCAAGTCCACTCACCTCGCCTCCTCGTTGGTGCCCTCGGGATCCAGTGGGTGGTGTCCCATGCCACTGGATGCGAAAGAGGGAGTGGTAACGGGCCATGGAGACCTTCGGTTGGATCTCATATCCATGCCAGACCTGAAGTGGCCCAAGAGGAATACGCCAAATCGGGTATCTCCCCGGGCGTACTCCTAAAGCCTAGTAGTGTCATGTGCGGGTTGACTTCCTCCGTTGGTTGGACCATGCTTATTTCATTGGTATGATGATGGTCTAAATTCGCAACCAACATCTGCCGCTATATCCATAAATGGACCAGGTACGGCAAAGCAGCGCATTGGCGCCGAAATGCTTAAGAAACAATAGTTAGTCCCGTCAAACTAACGGGCCATGGAGACCATCGGTTGGATCTCGTATCCAAGCTAGACCTGAAGTGGCCCAAGAGTAATACGAAAATATCGGGTTCCTCCCCGGGCGTACTCCTTCAGCCAACACAGGGTCAAGCGTGGGATGACTTCCCCGTTTCATTGGCAAGAAATATATATAAATTCGCATCTAACACCTGCGCTATATCCCCAGAGGTGTAGTCTGTGGCATAGCAGCGCAATGCGCATAATTAAGCTCAAGAAACAATACTAGTCCCGTCAAATTCTCACCGTAAAGGACGCACTGCTCGGGACGCAACCCTTTTCACAAATTCACACCTGAAACGCGTATACGACAATCTGGACACGTTAGCTGTTAACTTTTGCGTAATTACGTTTGGAGATATGGCAAAAAGGTAGAAGAGTTGCACACTTTGCAAGAACAAAAAGCCCGAAGCCATTTCGACCGCTTGAACAGTGGCGGTACTGAAGAACAACGCGCAACGAGCAGAGCAACACACACCCCCCGTGTTCCCGCGGTGTGGTCTCCGTGGTTGTAAATCGAAAAAGAAGAGGGCAGACACGCGCCATCGAAAGTGACAAAGAGGAAAATTACGCGCTTCCCTTTTTCCCCCCTTTCATTCAAGCAAATTCACACGTCGGAAGAAAGGAAGAGGGTTGCTTCGACGCGACGCGGTGGTCGAGGAAGAAAGGAGAGGAAAGGGGGAAAGGGGGGAGGAAAAAAGGAAACGCAGCGCGGAATTATTATTCAGAGAAGCATCTTCATCGGAGTGTGTATAATCATTCCCCGTCGCGATGCTTCTTCCGGGAGGAGCGACGCGCACCCGCGCACCGGGCGTCCTCTTCCTTTGTATCCTGATTCCCGCGCATCCTGCCGCGACACGCGCGAACAACGGAAGCAGCCGTGACAAATTACCCTCGAAAACTAGCGGTCGAAAGAGAAACAAAACTATAGACAACCTGGATGATGTATTAACGCGCGTCGACTTCCATACTCCGCCGGGCCGAGCGGCAACGCGGAGACACCGGTTCCATCCCCCTTGCTCCTGCCGCGCGCCCTTTGACGAATTAATTTCCGCCACGACGAAAACCCGCGCCGACACGCCGCGTTAACGATGCGCCGGGTTTTTCGCCCGGTAAACGCTCCTCGCCGCGGTCGCATCGCAAGTTTGCTTGC
>NW_016909703.1:158590-186107 GCF_001483705.2 Eufriesea mexicana
TGTATTTACGATCTCAATTTAACTCCTGACTATATAAAACTTTTTAATTACAACCCTTCGATCAACTCTTACTGTAAAAGGAAACCAGAAGCATCAATTGTAAATCGGTGATATCCCACTGAACGCGATCCAAATTTCATGTATATGTGTGAATATGAACGATGCATGAACTGATGTATGAATCATCGTATTTAGTATGTAAGAAGTTCAGATCATTAAAACCAAAGATGAGTAAAATAAAAGTAATATTACTTATTAAAAACCTAAAACCTTATCATTTACAGTCCTTTCCATGAAAAAAGAAATAAAAGCAGGAAGATCACTATTGTCTCATTTATCATAAAAATACGAATGCTACTTTTTGACCACCCCCAATATTAAACTCGCGAGTACGTTAATTTAATACAGAGCTAAAATATGATCTCTTCCGTACGAATAAAAAGCAGTAGAAATATGGTTACCAGGTATTCAACATTCGCTTTGACAATCCACGCGTGAAATCAGCGATTATGACACAAAGAAAAGCGAATTCCGCTGGAAATGCAGGTGCCACCCCAGTAAGAAATCCCGAAACGAAGTTTCCGATTCGAGGATAATTTTTCGTCGTCGCGACACGCGGATTTTTCGCTCGCAGGATCGATCTTTTTGCTCGTGGATGCAGGAGCAATAGTCGGAATAGGACGACGATAAATTAACGCGCGTATCTGCCGTCCCACGCTGCTTGCTCTCCCTTTCGCGACCCTCCTGCTGCTCCACGACAATTTCGTTTCACCCGAGTGCCACGGACAGCTCTCGTAAAGAGGATCGATCGCGCAAAACCTAGCCGCCACCCCCGTGTATTCGGCGCTTCCACCCCTCCGTGAAACGCTCGATCGATGGACCGAGTTTAGCATCCTCGATTGCCATCGATGAGATAGCTGAATATTTTCCACGTTTTAACATTTCGTCGCTCCGCGTCCTTCCCTTCGCGAGGGGTGGCTTTTGTTTCCTGCCAAGCTTCCTCGTTAATTTCGGACAAGTCGAGTTCCCGCCCTTCCTCGCGCTTCGATAGTAATTGGAGACCCTGGAGACGTGGCAGGAGGGTGCCTCGCGATTTCGGAAAGAATCAGAAATGGAGGACCGGGGTGTCGAGAAATGGAGACCCAGACGGGGAACCGGGGGGCGTTGAGGACCCTCGGTCTCGAGTTTAAGGAATATTACGAAATATAGGGTAAGAGGAAGACCTCCCTGGCCGAGGGAAAAATAGTTCCGTGTCAACGGTGGTAGTAACGAGGTAAAGGGAGTGATATAGAACGACAAAGACCAATCGCGATTCAGGGTTTTCCATGTTTTCGCGGTTTCAACCCCGTTGGAGGTAATAAAGTTCATGTAGGAAATGCAAGGGTTAATTCGAAACGCTGTAAGTTTGTAAGAAAAAATCGTAGCTACGTGATTCTTTTTTTGAATTGAAGAGAAAGGTTCGAATTTTAAGATAGTGTAAATGACATGTCCGAAAAAAATTTTTGCGAATCCGTGGGGGGCGTCGAATTTCGCTATCTTTCGTATCTCCAACATGCTATTGTGTTTAAAATGATATAGTAATAAGAGTGCGAAGAATTAAAAATCGAAATATGGTGCATTAAAATAGATGCTTCGAGATTTATTTTAAAGTAAAAATCACGAGTCTAGAATAATTTTTCGCGAAACTACAGTAATTCAAAGATCGACAAATTTTCGACCCAAAATTAACTACCCTTTAACTTCGTAATGCGATCAATTTGCGAGATTTATTAATAATTGAGATCTACCTACACTTTAATTACTGTATAAATTTTCGTAACTTTTAAAATAAAAATCACGAGTCTAGAATGATTTTTCGCGAAACTACTGGGGTTCAAAGATCGACAAATTTTCGATCCAAAATTAGCTACCCCTTAATTTCCTGACGCGATCAATTTGCGAGATCTATTAATAATTGAGATCTACCTTGCCTTAATTATTGTACAAATTTTCGAAATTAATTTTCATCTTTCGACTCTCGCAGGTCAGGGCAAAAATTCTCGATCTTGGATATTTAATACCATTTTATTCGAGGGTGCACTCGATATTACTCGACTCGGGGATTGCTCGAGCTAGATTCGAGAACGGGAACCATCGGACAATCTAATTTTACTCCATACTCGTCGGACAAATTCTTAGTTGCTCTTTGTTACACGCTGGCTAAACGGTACATTAAATCTACGCGACCCAGTTGCTCCGTTCTTTGTTCAGAAAGCGTGACTGCGTTGCGAAAAATCGCGACTCTGAATCAGCATCGAGTGACACGGGAAAAATTTTGGAAGCGGGGAATCTTGGCAGATAAGTGGGCGACGCTTGGCACGCCCGACGAGACTCGCCTCTGCCCATAACCTACCGCTAGACGATCCTTGATACGAAAATAAAAAATATGAATCCCAGGCGTATTTTTATCTCGAGTAACACCCGAGACAAAGTCCAACGATCACGTAAGTGCCGTAGGAATGCTGGATTGCAGCGAGTCAGAAATAAAATAATAATAACGACGCCAAACTCTCGGAAACTTTGGCACTCTAGGTGCTGATGGCCCTCGACGCTGATTTTTATCCAATGATGTCGAGCTTCGACGTTAAATATCGATTCCACCAATAAACGATTTATCCTGGTGCCCCTTTGTACCCTAGCGTTACAAACGACTCACCACGGGGCCCCTTTGTGCCGCCGCGTTATCGCCGCACCTGGGCTACCAGCGCCAATTTTTGGAGCCCGAAAGGACACGGAGAAATTTCCGAATTTTTTCTTCTTCGTCATCCAAAATAAGTACTCTTCGCGTGCCACGTTTGACCAAGGGGTCGATAATTATTACTCCGCGACTGGGTTCCCTCCGCGAAAATTCCGCTCCCGCGACGCGTGTTCCCCGTTATTTGCATATCCACGAGTGGATGAGAAGGGATGGGACGCAAGCTGCAGCAAGACACAGGAAGAGAGGGAGAGCGAGAGAGAGTGAGGAGCCGATAAAGGGGTGGAGAACGCGTCGCGTCGCGGCGTGGCTCGGCGCGAGGGGTGGGTGAAGAGAGCCGCAGGGGCGGAGAAAGAATCGCGACCGCTTTAAAGTAAGATTTTTCCCGAGCAATGCTTTCGAGCGGCCGCTTTGAGAAAAGAGCGACCGCGGGTTTAATTAACTCGGGATTCTTCAGCCGCCGGTGGGGACAAAGTTGAGGAAGCTCGGGGGTGGGTGGGTGGCAGACTTTTTCAAAATAATTACGCGACGATTCTGCCGCGAGACACAGAGCGAGGATGCCTCTCGTCTGTTCCGTCGATCGATTTCAGGAATCGCGACAGAGTCGCGTGGTGCAGGTTCCATGGCGTTTCCGAGACGTTAGGGTGTCTCGAGGCACGTCGCGTGCTTGCAAGCACCGTTTATCGGGGTGAAAGGAACGACCACGGGGCGAGCAGACGAAGGATCTTTCGTTTCAGTTTATTTTTTTCCACGTTTAGATCGATTCGATTTATCGACCACGTTGTTCCCTTTTACGAGGCGATTTAGGGGTAGTTACGGGGTTGATGGAGAATCTTAAAAGAGGAGATTAAATTTCTATAAAATCCTAAAGACAAAAATTAATCCCTCCGCTTCAAGAATTCTTTCAGTTAGTACCTACAAGTTTTCCGATAGCAAAAATTTTGTTTTCCAGAAAGAATTATACAGGGTTAGGTTAGGTTAGTAGTATATTAGGTATAGCATTACAACAGCGTCACCATGAAAATAGTAATAATGTATTTCGATTTTATTTTTAATTCTATTTTTATCAATACAGACAGAGGGATTGCTAAGATCAGGACAAAACAAATTCACAAATGCGAATAATTTATAATAATTTACATAATATAATATAATATAGGAATAATAATTTATACAGGGTGGGTCACCACGTATTGCTATCTAGATATACGTCATTATTATTATGCATAGAGAAAAATCTTTCGGATGAAGTTGAATGGTTTCTGATGATACTAGTTATTTTGTAGATAGGGGTATAAAGGACATATGAAGGTCATTAATATTTCTTTAACTGAAATCATATATATAACATAAATAGGTTAATACTTTTTTGTAAAGAATATAAAGGAGCATTAGTTGATGTAACAAAAAATATATGATTCCATTTCAAAAAATATTAATGACCTTCATATGTCCTTTACACGTCTATCTCCAAAAAGCTAGTACCATCAACTTCATGTGAAACATTTTTCGCTATACATAATAACAATGACGTATATCTAGATGACAATACGTGGTGACCCACCCTGTATAAATTATTATTCCTATATCATATTATATAAATTATTATAAACTATTCGCATCTGTGAATTTGTTTTATCATGATCTCAGCAACCCCTCTGTCTCTACCGATGAAAATAGAATTAAAAATAAAGTCGAAATACATTATTACCATTTTTATGGTCACGCTGTCATAATAGTATTTCGTTAATTTCCGGTATTGCGAATACTTATGTACGATTCCCGAACAGAGTACTCCTGAACACAGTAGTTAACAAACCCGATAAACTTCAGGGAACCACTAGGGCAATACGTAACCCACCCCGCTTTCTAGGAACTTTCCCCCGACAATTCGTCGGAAACTATCAACAACTACGCACTGCTCACCCTTAAGTATTCTTCTCCGAGCACATACGTCCCTACTTTCACGGGTTTCGCAATTCCCATTGCTCCTCGTGCATTTCTTCGAACGGTTAAAATACCTCGTTCTTCGTCATAACCTAACGTCAATCGATATTCCACGACGTTTACAAATGTGGGGGTCTTCCCTCACGGTCGTTTGATGTCAGCTGGTCGCAGGTATCTTCGGTGATGACGTAACTAGAAGGGTCGAAAGCGTTTCGTCCTGGGTCTGCTAGCGAACTCATCGGTAAGGCTACCCTAGCAGACCCTGCCTTAGACACACTGGGATACTATTGGAAGGTCGGGAAGTTACATGTAGGATATTCTTAGACACCGTTAAGGCACGATGGTCGAAGTGCTCCTATAGGGAACACCTCGCCAGGTACAAAGGTCCCGTTAGAGTCTGATGAGTCTTAAGAAGTCGAGGCCAGGCCACGTGAGGTAGCCTCGCGCAACCCCGGTTTTCCCCATTGTAAACTGGGGGTGACGCGTCCGCGGTCACCTCTAGGGAAGGGTCCCCGCGTGGGTGACCCTTCGGAGAGCCTAACCTGAAGGAGGAATCCCTCCTACCCTGGAGCGTTGCGTGGAGGGAGTTTTCTCCTCCTTCGAGCGAGGTCCTTGCCTTCCAGACAGGCTTAAGAGGCCTGCTGGAAGATAGAGGCAGAGTTAAGATAGCCTTAGAGCGAGCGTTATTGAGAGTTGTCATTGCGAGTTATTGTAAAGCGCTGCGTTCAGTCAGAGTCGAGTCGAAAATACAGACTGAAACCAATCCAGTCTCTATTCTGCAGTAAATCTGAGTATTCGAAGTACTCTTCAGCGAAGTAGATACTGTGTGACATATATATATATAGGAACTGGAGGTTTTTCGACCTCGAATCCATATAGTGGCGAGGGCGAGAATAATGATGGTCGCTAGACAAATATAAAAATTACAAAAATATAAAAGATACCATATGTTTCGTCCGAATCTTCTTGTCGACCGTATGAAAAATTCAGGCGAAGGTTTACGTCGTTCTAAGAACGTAAACTATTTTTGAAGGTTTAAATATAATTTAATTACGATATATCTACAGCAATTTACAATATGTCTTAGCGATATGCGTTCTACCGTGGTGTCGTTTGTGTTGTTTTCATGTTTGTACTGTCTGTCGTCTTGGTGTCGTGTATTTTTATATGTTCGTCTGTTGCTGCCATTGCCTGTCGAGATGTCTAAGTGGTGGGTGTGTTTTTTCTCCTATTGGCGGCGTGTTCGTTGGAGGGATGTACAGGAGGTTCGGAACTGGTAGATGGAAGTGGAAGTTTAAACAAATTGTTAATTTGTTTAGGTTTGGGAAATTCTAATTCTTTTACGGGGGTTGACTCGGGGGGTTAGTTTCGGAGGTCGAGGTGTCCGCGAATCGTGGGACGCTGGTTATAAACGAGTAAACCATCGTCCCTTCGATTCGGGTCCCTTGTTCTTGAGGGTATGCATGGAAATAGGGATAAGGTAGAGGTCTGGGTTTTTCCTGATGGAGGTAGAGGTTCGAAGGATGTTAGTTAAAATGTCTAATTGAAGGATTCGCGTCTTTATGGAGGATCGTAACGGTCTGTGAATTGGGAATGAGTGTAAGAATGAACACCATAATTTCTCTGCAGGAATAGTTCATGCTCGACGATCACTATGACCGTCGCGATGGAATTAAATCGACATCCATCCAGAAAGGAAACAGCGATGGACGAAGAAGAGAGAAATCGCACGCAATGGAGGATCGAGAGTAACTGCAGGGGTGAGCGAAGGGGAGGGAGAAGAGTTAAGGGTGGCGAAAGACGCGGTGCAAACATATGGAGGGGTGGAGGAAGAAAATATGCCGGTTTTGATCCACGCTGAGACGCGACTTTGATTCTCTCCGCCGGATAAAAGGGTTCTCGTCGAAGGACGGACACGAGTGGTGTCGTTACTCCCTTTCCGCGGCAGGCTTCGCAACCCCTGTGAATTCTTGCTTGAAAGGGCTCGATCGCTGAGCCTCCGCTTCCTCTCTAGTGGGACTTCTTCGCGAAAACGTATTCGCGAATCCGCGTTTAATTCTCCGTCGATTTGCAATGTCTCCGATAATTATTTTTGCCTTCTTCCTTGATCCACTTCTTTCCTTGGGGTTAATCAACGGTATTAAGGGGCCGCTGAATTTAACTCGAGTGGGTGTCGATAATTCAAATTTATGGAAGATATCTTTTGCAAGATTGACATCTCGGCAGTGACGAGTCCAAAATTATTTTTACTCTTCATAGTTTTTATTTTATTTGTTTATGCAGTAGCATAATTCTCAATTATACTTAACACGTTGAATGCCACGTTAGATTCACAGGGATTGCTCGTGGCGCCATGATGAATTTTATATTATGCGATACATATAATTTTGAAATATTATCTGCGATATATAGGTTACAATGTATAACCATGTTTGACATGTTAATTGTAACGGGAGTCACTATTGAATTAACGATGGTAATAATAAAAATTTCTAAATGTTGACATTTGTTTAAATTATATATATTTCTATCAATTTTGACGGTGGGTCACCGGTGGCCCCCATGGTATTCAACGTATTAACTCTTTGCACTTGATGATCTTCAGTCACAATTAGATACAATTTCGAAGATCGATATTAATTAATATACCAAATTTAAGATAATGTAACTGTATGCAAATAATTCTACGTTTTAATTATTACTCGATTTCTTAGTTATTACTAAACAAAATATCGTCAGCTTTATGGTAGAAAATTTTTGAACCCCTACTCTTCTTTAGCCAAAAAATCATTGAGTGTAAAGGGATAATACTATACTTATATTCTTAACAAGTTCTGTACCACGTGTACTATTTGTGGTACACGCAGACATTTTTTAATGCATTGTAAATATGTTTTATGAAAAATTTAATTCCGTAAAATCAGAATATCAATTTCTAGCCAAAACAACAAACATTGGCTTGGCACAGGTAATTTTATTAATAATCTTACTAATAATCTTATTTATAATATTCTCATAATTCTTATACTCTCATTACAGTATAATTCTCAACTTTTAAATAATAGTTACGTGAATATGTAATTTCCAGGTCACACGTTGACATAGAGGGTTAATACCTACGCATGGTCTCGCTTTTTTCATTTTCGAGAGTCCCAAAATTTTCTAAACTGTATTTAATTAAAAAATCGAAGTGTATGAAGGAAGATGAATGAAGGAAGACGCACTTTACGAGACGGGACAATTACAGTGAGCTTTTTCGCGCGACAAGTGCGCAACGGCGACTGCAGTAAGCTCCGTTGCATCATCGATCGACGGTCGTCACGCAGAAACGAAATTCACGCTTGACTTGCAGATCGTTCGAACGATTTTCCGGCTTGATAGGGAAGTGTGTCGCGCGAAGACTTGCGGAGCTCGGCGAGTAATCCACACGATTGCGCAAGTAGAAAACGTACCCCTCAACGCGTCGAATTAAAAATTCCTACTGGGACATCAGACCATGTCGTTCATCGATCTCCTTTTGTTCAGAAAAATTCAACAGCCACGAAAGGAATCTCTACGATTCACCGAAGTCCCCAACATTGAAACCAAAATCCAAACGGAGAATCTCACCTACTTCCCCAACACACTGATCACTCTCCTAGACCTTATATTAGTAGCAAGTAGCAACTAGCAAACATCAGAGCTCCTCCTCCGAGTAACTCTCAGGATTATCAGCCTTTTGCTCGCCATTTTGAGACAGCCGTCGAGCCGGCGGTGAAATTCGAGGCTCCAGCTAAGAGTCGGGTAACAACTGTCTTAACGAAGTAGACGGTGGAGGAGGGAAGACGAAAAAGAGAGGAAAAGAAAGGAAAAGAGAGTAAAAGAGCATCGATGTTCGCGACGGAAAGCGGCGTCAGCTCGAGTAGCCGGTATTCTTCGCGGGGTGGCTCAGGGTGGAAGGAGGCAGCGGCGAAAAATTAGAGTCTTATTAGGGTGAACCCGGTGAAATCGAGCTGATACAGAGACTGTGCACCGGGACGAGGCAGCAGGTGAAAGATGGCGGGGTAATTCGAGGGAGTCGGACGGACCAAGACGAGCGTTAACGTCGCGGGGATCCAGAGATGATCTCGGGGGATGAATAGAAACGATCCTGTTTACCCCTTCCACGCTGCGGCCAGCGCGACGTAAATTTTTACAAGCACCTTTCCTCTCCTCTTCGCGATTCGACGAATCAGTCCGATTTACCCTTGTAGCGGCCATTATTCCTGTACATATATACACTCCGTTTCCTATATATAATAACTGTGGTAGTGGTTGTCATAGAATGTGTGGTATGAGTGCGAGGAATGTTTGTGTGGAAGAATGTGTGTGTGACGAGTATGACAGAGAGTCGCGAAAAACAATCAGTAGGTGAATGACAGTCATTACAAATAGACGTTGTGTACGAGAGAGTCTTCGAGAGATTATATCCCAGGTAAAAGCGAATTTATTTTACGAGTTTTAATTATAATTAATATCGTGCTGATATTGTGTTCAATAAATATTCTTATCAGTTTATACATTTACTCACAATAACTTCTATATAACTTCCAGACCTTCCTTATCTAAGACAGGGCCTGATAGGATTGGAGCCATCGATCTCATAGTTTAACTGTTCATTTGTAATTTTTATACGTTTTCGATTCTTTCTTGTATGTATTCTATCGTAATTATACTTAGCGAATTAAATGAATGTTAACATTATGGCATCTGGTGGCACCACGATGGTGTCATGCGAAAACTATCGAGCAAATGCCGATGACACCACGTTGGTACCATGCGCGAATGATGAGTCAGTTTTACCGGTGCCAAACAAAAGAATCCCAATTCTTAGGTTATTAGGTTATTCTTCGGTTCCCGATTTTTAGGACGGCATAGTGTTAAAAAAGAAAGAGTGGGGGGCCTGCTAGGTAGCCTTAATGACGAGTCCACTAGTAGGCCCAGGACGAAACGCATCCCTCTCTATTCCTTTGCGTTCTATCTGTTACCTATCATGGCGCTACGACCAAGGTGATACAAACTGGCAGCACCGTGGGAACCACGCGAAGACATCGCGATATCGTGGGGGACGACCATAACCCCCCGTCAGATTCGCCATTTCGCGAGAAAAAGATTAAGTATGTACCTGTTCGTTTTCTACATTCATTCCTGAAAGCACTGAGCATCCTGAATCAACCTAACCAACCTTGGAGAGGACCCTCTACACCTTTCTTTCCTCCTCTTTTCCATCCTCTCTTTATTTCCGCCACCTTTCTTCCCCTCTTCAAGAAAGCAGGAGGAAATTCCTCGCTCTTGTTTCTACGCTCCAGAGTTGCCTTCGTGTCCTCGCTCAACGATCGCTCGAAATCCGACGCTGGAATAAAGCTCATCCCGACAATGGATATCTTTTCACGGAGCCGATATCGTTCCAGGGGGTTTTCCACTATCCAAATCGGCAAACTAGAGCTTAATTAAACCCCCCGGATACTCGATATTGCTCTAATCTTTCGCCGAGTTTCGAAGCCGCCCGGGATTTTCGACGCCTCGTGGAACGGGGAAGATTGTTATTCGAGCTCGCGATTCATGGGATCACCGATTGTCCAGAAGAATCTGGGGTACCGACGAATTTCCTGGTAAATTTTCGAACGATTTCTTCTTTCCGGATCGGTAGGAGAAGATCTTGGAGGATGGATAGAGGCTCGCTGTTCTAGAATCGGTTCCATGTCATGGAAATCGACGAAACAAATAGGAAACGGGTTAAACAAATTACCCAGAACTCGTTTCGAGTTTAGAGTATGAGGTTTTAAGGTTTCAAATCCCAATTAACGCCGCTAGAGACGCATACGGCGCATCGATTCAATTACCCGAGTAAACCGCTGACGCCATTATTGCGGTTTTATTTTTCCGCCGTCGGACAAAACGCCTTGGAAGGACAAACGAAGCTATAAGCGGGGTATTAGCTCCTCGAGACACGGGATTTTAGAACAACGAAGAAGCTTAACTGCACGGGGTCGTTTTTTATCAACCCCTTGCGCAACTAATTGCGGAAAAATTATACGCGCTGGTTGTACTTAACCCTTTGACTACGGCAGCCATGTTACACGGTAGGAATCCATTTGCGATGTACACCGAGAACGGTGAAATTTTTCATTAGGTATGCATTTCTGAGAAATTATTGCATGTTCGAGTAATAATCGAAACACTGTATTCCACTATATCGAAACAAGGTTATTTATTTCTTTGTATTTTGCATTAAATTGTTACTGTACATACTTGAAATTTCTCAGCAGAAGGGACTTCGAGTTCGCGATCTATGGGATCACCGATTGTCCAGAAGAATCTGGGGTCCCGACGAATTTCTTGGTAAATTTTCGAACGATTTCTTCTTTCTAGAATCGGTTCCATGTCATGGAAATCGACGAAACAAATAGGAAACAGGTTAAAGAAATTACCCAGAACTCGTTTCGAGTTTAGAGTACGAGGTTTTAAGGTTTCAGGTGCGCACAGTATCACAAGTGCAAGATTTCTAAGCGCCTTTAGGCGACCACAGTAGTCAAAAAGTTAATTTGGGGTGGGGGTGTTGTGACGGCAATATACTATATGGAAGACGTGCCTTACCGTCCTTTTTGAGGATTAAGAAATTATAAATCAAAGACAAGGACTATGGACAGCAATACTTGGAACCAGACCCAACAGACGGGATGCACATACGACTGACCTGTCAAAATGTTAAACAGATATACACATAAATCATAAAACTAAACAATATCAAAGGGAAACTAGGTTCTTGACTGAAAAATTTAATTTTATTGACATTTTCGACTAACATCGTCTTGAGCTAATTTTCTTGCATAAATAATACAGGAAAATCCTATTGAATTGCTACAGCCATTTCAATTCTAATAGGTTTTTGACTGAAAAATTTAATTTTATTGACATTTTCGTCTAACATCGTCTTGAACTAATTTTCTTGCATAAATAATACAGGAAAATCCTATTGAATTGCTACAGCCATTTCAATTCTAATAGGTTTTTGACTGAAAAATTTAATTTTATTGACATTTTCGTCTAACATCGTGTTGAGCTAATTTTCTTGCATAAATAATACAGGAAAATCCTATTCAATTGCTATAGCCATTACAATTCTAATAGTTTCCCTCTCCTAAACCAAAATCCTTCCAAAACTCCTTGTCCAATCTAAAAATTTTATTTTTCCTTCACTCAAAACCGATCACAACCAGTCATCGCGAACCTAGATTAAAATTATGTTTCGAGAATAACAAATATGCTAAGATTAAATCTACGCTATTCGAAAAGGCAGCACGATTAAATTTTAAGTGAAAATACAGGTTTGATTCCGATCTTTCCTTCCCCCCATTTTAGCCAGCGATTTTTCCTCGAGGAAGGATAATTGTTATCAAGAGAGCGGCAAGAGTAGACGCTCGTCAACCCTTTTCCACGCTGTTCTCGTACTAGCCCACGATGTATTCCCTCATTTGTTCCTGCTTCTTTGTTAACGCTAAATCCCTCCTCATTTGAAAGTCTAACTACCTGCAGGCACTCCAGAGCTTTCCAAGGCGTTTCTTGCGTCCTCGCTGAGCAGAACGATCCATCTCACTTTCTGTCCGCCCTTTCGCCTCCTTTTCCCTCGTCCTCCTCTGAATTATGATTTTCACTCATCGCGGTTTATCGTCGTTCCGCTTTTTCCACGGATTCTGTGGTCAGCTTCGAGCAGTCCGCGATGATAGGCGAGTCTAGTTTGCGAAATTGGGCTTTCGAGCGATCCCGAGTGATTTCGAGTCGGAATTCTGTCAAAGACGTTTCACGTAGTGCTTTCTGCTTTTCTGATATATACAGATCCAATGTGGGAACGGATAAAAGAATGGCGAGAGGTTTAAGTTGTTACTCTATTAATTTTGGATTTTTGTGAGCTTTCCTGGACTTTGCTGAACTGTCAAAGTATAATTTTTCAAATATTTACCTGCGGTGCATTTGGGCCCTTCAGAAGAAGGATTTACCAAGCGAACGTTGTACACCCGAGCAGTGAGAGTTATAGACTATCATCGACACTAAACACAGATAAATTTAAACGAAGATTCACTGCAATCCAAAGAACGGAACCGGTATCGAGGAAAATTCGCAGAATTAACCCTCTGCACTCGAAGATTTCTTTGCTTCGAATACATAAAAATTCGAGACATTTCTTACATTTTTCTAAGTCCTATGATGTCTAACTAAATGTTAGAATTAATATTAATTAACCACTCGCGCTAGAAAGACGTGCCACGCACGTCGTAATTCTTTTGTCGCAGAAACATTGTACCATTCTGGCACACGCGTCTGTGAATTTATTGGTAGCACAAGTGGTTAAATTTATAATAACTAAAATGGAAAAGAAAAAAATTGTCTCTATATCATATCGATATTTCATATATAATTACTTCTAAATCTCGTCACATATAATTGTAGACACATGGGTGGTTGTTAAATAATATAAAACTATTTATTAGCCATAAAATAATACACAATATGCGGTGACGGTAAAAACTACGAATATAGATAGGTATATTTCAACTAAACTCTTACGACTACGACACAATTATACCTAACAACACGATAACAACTCATAACACGACTACAACCAACTCTCCAGCACTGTCTCCCAAGAAGAAGCGTCTATCAAGAATCCTCCCTCACGAATCCTCTCTCAACCATTTCTGCCTTCCTTATATATTTCCTAAAAAGCCTCCCCCAACACGACCAAATATGGTCATGCTAAGGGCCTGACGCATCGCAGGGGTCTTTCCGAATGACCTGGCCCTCGAACCCTCGGTGACTTTCCAAACCAAAGTCACCTACACGCGATGTGGGCATTCTGCGATACTGCATAATTATTTCTAAATCTCGAGTGCAAAGGGTTGCAGGTCTCTGTAGAAACCTGGCCAATTCACAGAAAATAAAAATGACAGACAAGCTTTTTACACTCAAATGCATATACTCAAACGTAATCGCACTGACATACACATTGGTAGTGGGATTTTCCTAAAAACGATTTTCCACGATTTCCATTGCGATTCGTCTAACTCGCGTTGCCAGAGGAAACTGGTAGCGTCGTCGTTTCCTCCTTCACCCCGCGCGCTTCCGGTTTCGTTGGTTCTAACGGGCGTTTCGCGTGGCCACGCGGTCGTTTCCGTTCCGTCGATCGAGCCAGACGCTTTTATAACAAGCCTTTCATACGAAACGACGGAAAAACGAAGGCAGAGGTGCACCGGGGTGGAACGGAAAACGCGGCGAATTAATACGTTTGATACGGGCTATTTCACTTCCGATTGCGCGAACGCTGATTGATTTAAAGCGATCTTGCCCTCGGCCGACGTTCCCGTGCCCGCCATCGCGCTACCCCGTCAGATTTAATTACACGGAAACGCGTTTCCATCGGGGAAAACCAATGAAAGAATCCGTCTTTTGTTGACGGATTTTTGTTCCGTTTGTGCAAGAATTTTCACCGCGCTTTGAAGAGCCAACGATGTTTACGTGACGGGAAAAATTGGGAGAAAGCAATATATCTAATAAAACTGACAATTCGCGGGAAAAATTGACGAAATCGTTAATCGATATCAGAAACTGTTCGGAGTGTCAAAGAAAACCAACATCGAGGTACCAAAACGGCGAAAGCTCGATCAAAGTTCTATCGTCGTTTGCTACACAGAATTGTTTATTCCCTTGTGCGAAGTTAGGCCACGGTTCTCGGTGTCCAGCGTGATTTGCCACTTCAAAGAGACACCATTTCATTGAACCTAGCGCTGGAACTGCGTCACCAAAGTTCGCGCGAATCGTACAGGGTGTCGCTAAAATTTCCACTAACGGGAAAACATACGGACTGGAATAGGGAGTCCAGGTTTCAAACTGGAGTCAATATACTGCCAACTAACTACTGTCAACGGATCTATCCGCTTTGCGACTGACAGCTGCGTTTAAGAATTTTTATGGTAACCGAGATACACGTTAACGCTGCGATCTCTGAACTCGGGCGCCATGTTCTCCCGCGAGAAGCGATAAAAATCCATGGCAGTACCCGAATAAACGTAAAATGCAGTAAATCGGCGAAGGAATAGTCGAAGATTAATTAATTAGGCAGAATAGCCATGGTACACGCTGTTGGGGACATAAGTGTCATATTGACAATAGGCATTTGACTAAAGGCAAAGTGGAGGAGGTGGTAATGTTTAAGGGTACATCGTGCCCAACCCCCTTTTGGTACAAGACAGCTAAGAGGGGCTGTTACCTCTTAATAAAATAACGATTCGGTCCATATCTGACCTAGGCATATTCTTACATATATGCTGGATACGAAAGGAACGTCGTTATTAGATTTTATTTTGTCGTGCCAAACGTGGGAGTATTGGCACTTCGGAAGTCTGCCATTGATATTAAAGAACTATGCCACAGGACTAGCGAAGCTGCGAAGTAAACGGGACTAAAACCGCTTGTCCCCGGTTCCCTCCGCTTCACCTACCGGTTTTTCGATCATTCGCCGGTTAACGATCGAGTTTATGCGCTCGAATCGCGAAATTCCGCGTTGGTTGTGCGTCCTTGTGGGAAAAATCAACGCGATTCCCGCGGTACTCGCGGGGAAGCATGCAGATCGGCGGGTTTCGGCACTGCTGGAGCGCGAGCCTCGCAGGAAATTGACTCGTGCCTAACGAACCGAGAAGGCTCGCGGAGTTCCGTCAAAATGGCCTCCACGCGCAACCAAACGCTCCCCCCTGATACCTGTTCCGTCGATTAGAGCCTTCGAACTGCAGCTGGACGTGACGTCCGCTCGTAAAAACCGCGAAACGAAACGGAAATCTGCGTCTATCCGTTGCAGATGATGCTCCCCGTTTCGACAGCGTGAAATTGGCTAAGAAATGCAACGTTTTGAGAGAGAAACTCGCGACTAGACCAAGTATTTCGTGCAACTTCGATGGCAAATTACACAGCTGCGTCCGCGAACAGGTAATTATTTCTTGGTAGAGAGTAATGGGTTTTTAAATTGTCGGTAACTAGACGATTCGCGGAAGACTGTGCACAGTGTGCACGCGGAGTTTATCGCAAAGCAGCGTTCTTACTAGAAACGAAAAATCGTTTTGCTACTTAGCACATATCCTTCCCACTGACCATTCGCACAAAAGAATCCCACTTAAACCCGAGAATCTTAATTAATATTGAATCGGTGGCTATGCCAAGTATCACGCGCGACTCCGCGACAGAAGGAGCCGATCCTTCCCGTGAACGGGATCTACGGTAATTCGAAGTAAAATAAATTTGAAACATCTTCACTCACCTCGGAGGATCTGGTACAGGAAGACCTTGATATGATCGGGACTGAGATGCTGAGGGCTGACGATGATCTTGTGCAGGTCGCTCTGAAGCAGCTCCGTGATCACGTATCTGTGCGGTTGCTCGTTAAGGAATTTATGAACAATCATCGAATGTTAACTGAAATTAAAGCTCGTCGAACGAACGAGCCTCGATTACCCGCTGATTCTCTCACGGCGTCGTTTACACGACTCCAGACGACTCGCGATAAAACGAACCAACGAATATTAACTCCCTATGTTCCCAGTTCGATAAAACCAGCTCGAACTATCGAAGCTAATCGCGAGGGTACACGCGCGGGAATCAATTCGAACGACTCGCCCGAGACCGGTCCCCTTTCCCGGCTTTCCTCCTCCTTTTTCCCCTCTTCGCGCAATCGAGGAAACGCTCGTCGCGCTTGTTACAGGCAGACGCCCGATACGGGCTGATAATAGCGCGAACATGCGAGGTAATTGAAGTTAAAGCTGGATTACACGGGTGGATGGATTATTATAGAATCGTTGACAGATAGGGGAGGATAAGATGGAAACGGCAGATACCGCTCGTTTATTTGGGAACAAGCTTCGGATTAGATTCGCGCAACGCGTTTATCCACTTTGTACGGCAGGACTCCTCGCTCGGGGTGTTTTTGCGCGTCGAGTTATCTCGGGGCTCGTTAGGGGTCGGGGTATCGCGATTTTTCTGCGCGTCGGTCAAGCATGATTATAAAATACCCGTGAAGGTATTTCGATGCGCATAATTAATACTCTGGAATTTTTCTAAACCACGCAATCTATCGGAGAACAGAATCTATAGGCTGGCTGGCTCGATAAAAGCGTCACCTGTTGATGCCAACGACAGACACAGTAGAAACTACTCTCTGGGCCAACCCACGCGAATCTTCTGGTTTCTAGGAGCACGTAAAAATCGCAATGGCGGAAACCGGAGTAAAACACGAGGGAGGAAGAAGAGGAGAGGGGAGAGGGAAGGAAACGGGGAGGAAAGTAATCTATGCGCGAAAAATAAAATGACAACGTGGATCAAGATCCAGGGATCGATCGGGGGCCGTGTCTGCAGGACGAAAACCTTGGCAATCAGGCGACTCTCGTTCCCGATCCGTCGGCTTAATGGATTCCTTCGCCGGCCTCGAACAAGTTAATCCGTCGAAATGAAGGGAAAAAAGGAGAAACGGGGGGAAAGGAGGGGAATAGAGAAGAGAGAGAGAGAGGAGAATCGAGCCCGATGACGTCGAGCCGTGACGAAAGTAGCTGGCCTTAATAAACCCGCCGGGGTAATTTACAGCGCTTGGCCCCGGCTTCACGGGGTGAAACTTCTTCGGGAAGTTAAGCCGCGGACAATGGCGGACGGAAGCCCGCGCTACCAGAAGCATCCACTCGTGTTAATGGAACTGCGCATAAAAGTCGCGGCCCACGCTCGCTTCGTTCGATTAATCGTGTCCACGTTCGGTTAACGGAATTCGGCGTTCCGGGGGTGCCACGTAGAGGGTGCACACCGTTGGGAGAGGAAGTGGAAGTGGCAGGGGAGTTGCTCGGGTCTCCTTCCAGCGATCCCACAGAGCACAATCGGCCATCGAATTATGAGAAACCGGGGGTGTTAAACTTCCTGACCGTCGGTTCTGATAAAAATCAGGACGCAGGGGAGGGGGAAAGATGGCAACCGTGACAAATGCGATCATGGGAGAAGAAAATGGATCAATTAAGAAATTGATTCGATAGTATTCGATACGATTCGAGACTTGGTGCATCGTCTTGGTTAACCACTTTGGTACGAGCGACGACTATAGTCGATAGCCAAAAATGAACACAAACAGCCGAGCGACGACCTAACCTAACCAGCCGACGATGAAGAACTTTTACTTTGGTTCTACAGTTCAGCTAGTAAGTTACCCTGATCAATGACCCTTTTTACAAGCCCTTAGTGGGAGTTATTACAGTACGGTTTTGATTCGAAGGGATTATCGTAGGCGGGATTAAGCAATCGAAGGCAGGGTATCCGATTTTACTAGCAGTTATTTTATCGTTCTCGAAAAATGAAGACTCTCGTCGCTGACTGACCGTCCGCGAGTCATGGGGGGTGGTCGTAAATAAATAAACCAGGCCCCGTTGACTCGGGACCCTCGTTGTCGCTGTGCATCGAAAAGTGTCTTTTCCTCTGTAGGGATACGTCCCTATAGATTCATGTAAGTAATAATATAATAAACCTATTTCCCAGATTTTTCGTTTTCTATTTCTTATGTTACGTTTTAATTTTTATAACTCCTAGACCTATACTAAATTAAAACAATAATTCTGAATTAAATTTTCTAATTTCTCATTTATCAAAATAAAATTGTGAACATTTGGAAATATCGTAATAAAAACATATGCTCTGCTGATTTGCATTACAAGTAAAGCTGCCTGTAACGCAAACAAGCTTTCAGGGCTTCGAAGATTTCCTCATCATAAATTTGTAAAAGAGCAAAACGGATTCGTCGTCGATACACGGTATGATGTGTCACGCGTGCACTATGGCTGCGGACAAGGTTTCGAGGCCGGTAAGCGCCGTACCGAAGTGGTTAAAACGATTGCACCAAGTGTCTTCTTATCCAAGGAAAAGAAACACGCGTTAATCCCGCGTCGAAATTGCCGAATGGACCTCGCCAGCTTTCATACACGATGAAACAGGGACCAATTTTCATTTCACACTGTTCAGCATTCGTCTCGCGTTGTTCCAGGGCAATTTCTCGGAATTCGTTTCACGCGGTTCCCCGAAAAATCTTAAACACCGTGTGGCAACGGCGTATCGGCCGGAGAAACGGGTGAAAGCCGCGCGATTAATCCGAGTGGCACACTGGTCGGGCTAAAAAGTCACGATATATCTTGGGGAAAAACAGCGGCCGTAAAGTTCGGCAATTACCAGAGTCACGGTAATCACAAGCACCCCTTGTCCGCAAGAAACTTATCGACCCCCTGCCGCAGCTCCTCTCCACGGTAATTTCGCGATAGAAAGAGAAATAAAGGGCGGCTCGATCGACGAGCCACGCCACGAAGAAAGGGTGGCAGCGGAGGACCAAGTTTCGCGATAAAAAGCACTGCGAAAGTTTTTGCGCCACCCGAACGATGGCCGCGTGCTCGGCTGGGCCGGAAGCGAAGGGGTGGCTGCATCCAACCGGGCCATCGCGACAGCCTCTTCCTCCGTTTCCGCTATAAATCCAACCTCTCCACCCTCTCTCCATCGATTCCATCTCGTTCAAGTTACCCTTTCTTTCCGATGTCGTGCTCGGCTTTCGAGTATTTCGAAGTGCGAGGATCGAAATGTTACTAGTATACTACATTCCCTACCCTAACCATGACCCGATCTAATTCTCAATAAAGGCTTGCAAATCCTCCATAAATAGACAGACATCCTTCGCATCCTTCTGAACCTTTACCTCCGGTACACCATTCCCTATATTCACCCCTGAAGACAGAATACAACATTTGAATCCCAAGCAGCGCCATCGCGCTCTTCAGATTTTGTATCCAAAAATCCCAGTACATTTCCAGCGCTATGGATAACTGACGAATGCTATCATTGACTATCGAAGTGGCGCTGATGCAACTTTATTGATGCACGTACGTCACACAGCATCAACTACTGTTCGCTTTCTTTGTCACATGGTGCTCTATGACCGGGCTAATAGGAAGGGACCAGTTCTACCAATAAGAGAAGCGTTTTACTCTACTTCTGCCATGATGTTAGAATGATTGGGTTGGTGGGGATTCGGTCCTACAAGTTTCTCAGATGACTTCTTTCGACATAAAATTAATTTTTCGAAAGCCACGCCAGAGTCCTGTGTGATTTAGCAGAGGTCTAAACACTCGAGAAACCACGTCGGATTCGCGATAGAGGAGTAGGTTAATGCGCTGCTTGAAGTGTCTTGGTCAATAGCACGTTTCAAAGGTATACTCCGGTAGTCGGAGAAGACATAGATTAAGAAGGAATGAAATTAGCCTGATAGAAAGGTACAGGAAATCGGCTGTGGACAAACGGTGTGTCTAGGGATTAAAGCACGCACACGATGAAACCAGTAATATCTCCTGGATTATTTGCCTATTCCCGCGATATTTTATACATCTCTATAATTGCTTACATTATACCGACATTTATTCCAACGTCGATATTACCATAATTCTCTTCCTGGTCTCCGCTATGAAATATTAAAACCTTTACCTACGAAATAAGGTACCGATCAGACCTTATCTCCTGTGACGACTATTCCGACTCGAGAAGCCAATTACTCTACCCATTCTGCCTGTTTATACGATAAGTATGCGTCTTCCTTTCCAAAATCCTTCGCTATACTCGCTCCCTCGGCCGCCATACTCGCGATTCATCCTCGATCCAGACGTGTCCTTCGAAATTTCGCTTCTATTTACCCATCTCGCGAGTACAGCGGGACGCAGAGACACGGAGAAGATATGTAATATATATAGAGGCACATGCAAGTACATAGAGAGAGAAAGAGAGAAGGCCAGAGGAGAATGAAATAGTATAATGGCGGAATGAGGTCGACTGGTAGGTTGGAATGCAGGTAGAGGCTGGCTGCGAACCTGGCGTGGTATGCAAGTCGACTGGTCCGGCTGGCTTCGGCCTGGAACACCTAAGCGCAGCCTTTGCCGACGTTCCACGCTTTCGAGCTGTCTCTCTTTTGAAATACGATCGATGGCCCGCTTCGTACGCGATATTTCCAAGTACCAGACGCGTCCACGAGGAGCCACGCTCACGGGCGACCGGATATTTTCGCGAGAATCGAGAGGTGCACGCTGCTCGAGGTCGCGGTGCCAGCGGTAACTCGCGGCAACCTGTTTCGAGATGCGAGGAAAGATCGATCGACTCGTTCCTTGACAGTGGGCGAACCGATCATGGGGAATTTCGGCCACGGGAAATGGCAATCGGCGAGCTACCACATCTGATGCTGGTCGTATCGTGGATCAACCGAATTTTCGAGGAAAGTCCATACCGATCACGCTGTCCAACAAATTTTCGAAGCCTAACTTTTTTTCTAATTCGTAATATTCGTTAGGTGATTATTCTCGCGAAGCATACCTTTATATACCGTAATCGAAATCGCACTGTCACCCTCGGTTTCCGAGAAATTCTCCGAATCATTCGTAATTTTAGATAAATACGAATGTTAGAAAGTGAACTCTCACTTAATTTTCGAAACGAGAATGACTCTTCTAACGTTTTCACTTCTCGCGTAATACTTAATTTTAGCAAAAAATACAGGAGAAATAAAAATATTTTGACGTACGTATAGGTATGAAATTTATCTTATGAAAGTGCGAGTGTAATTATAGTTTATAAAAATTATATAAATTATCAAATTTATTATTAATAACATTAAAATTGTCGATAGTAATTTGCTCAGGGCAAAAATTTATAATAGAAGTGGGAAAATTAAGAAATTTTGGGATATAATAGGAGAGAAGTAATTATTATGGAAATCGGAAATGTTCGGGATTTTCCGTCGATCTTCGGTCGATCGACGGGTATATAAAGGTCGTGTGATGGCTTAGGAACTCCTTTGAAGGTTCCTCCTTGGGCCGGACGGATCTTCCCGATTGGGCCTGGTTTGGGGGTGCCAAGGGGCTGACCACCGGTCAAGGGTGAGTGGTTAATGGTCGTTAATCATTATTGTGTGTATATATTGCATATATATATTTGCATGTGTATTTATTTTTGCAAATATATATGTATATATGTATGTATATATTTTTTTTTCTTTCTTTTTCCAGTATAAGTCGATTTTCAAATACGTCGTTAACTCGCGTCTCTAATTCCTGTCTTAGTCGTTATCCTTGAATTTCTAATTCCTGTTTTACCGTTTTCGTTTTTTCCCATTAATTTTATACTGCTTTTCTTATTTATCTCGTATTTGCACTAAACGCACCGGTATTTTACACACACCCATTCTTACTATAGGTGTTCAAATGACCCCTAGTGTTATATAAGTTATGCATAGAATTTTTCTCGGTAAAAAGTAAGTTAAGAGAAAAATGGAATGCGAGAAATTAAACAATCAGATAATATTAGAATTTAAAGGAAGTTAGATGAGCGAAAGGTATAACAACGAATGTACGATTTATAGAGTAAAATTTGAAAAGGGTCATTCCACCCTGCTTGATACGTCTAGTGTTAACCCTTTGCTCTTGAGAGGCGACTTTCAGTCACCGTTTAATAAATTTTTGGAGATCGATATTAATTAATATCTCAAATTTAAGGTAACGTAATAATGTGTGATTCAAATAATTCTACGCGTTAATTATTATACGGTCGTTTATTCGTCAGCTTTATAACAGAGAATCTTTGAATTTCTACCTTTCTCTAGACAAAAATCGTCGAATGCAAAGGGTTAATTTCCAATTTGTTTCCTTTCTCTTACATTTCATTCGAGCTTCGATACTTCGTCGTTTCATCAATGACATTTTCTCCTGTTCATACAGGATTCTATTTTTCGATTTTCTCATCGTTGCTTTCTTTTTTTCTATTATTCTAGCGGTTTGGGACAGTTCAAGATAGTTCAAACGTGCGGTCGTTTGGACTATTTTTTCGACTCGAGTATCGATAGATAGGATAAAGGATTCTTCGGCGTAACGAGAGACACTTATCGTTCGAACGCTTTACCAACAACGCATGATGCTTGGGAATCGACAACAGCGTCAAACGCTATCGCGAGGAATTGAATCAGTCTCCCCCTGCGTTGCCGTAAAAAAGAAAAAAGGGGGAAAAAGAAGCAAAAGGTGAAATTAAACCGAACTATCCTCCACGTTCCACGCTTTTCACTCGATTTCATTGATCGTTGAACGCCGACTGCGGTTCATCGTTCGAATTCCACCTAATCGTCCAAACGTCCTTTTCCGTTTTTTAAACAATCCCCAATTCGGCTACTTTCGTACCATCCCCCGATTTTTCTTTGCTAATTTCGAATCCTATTTTCGAGCTAAGAGAATAATTCACGAATAATTCAACGATTGAGATCTGGAAATAATAGATGATTTTGAACATACTGCGTGGAATATTTAGTACCAATCTTCTATTCGTATCTACTCCCAATCTGTTGCTAATTCTGGTATTAATTTAAAATTAGCGAGAATAGCAATAGTTATTCCCCAGATCCCAATCGAGTTTTAATTAACCCCTGGTCTTACGATCCTCTTAGAACCCATTCCAGTGAACTACTTGCTATCATCAGTCTGTCTCGTAACGTTGAGATATTAACAGGATTTCTATTGAATAATTTACAGTATGAAGAATAGAAACCAAAGTCGAACATCGAACAGACGTTTTTCGTTTACTCCGATTTCCATTTGATAATTCAACAATTTTTCCATCAAATTTCTCGCTGACCAATGGAACCAACATTCGCAGGATAACTAGGATAATTGCCAAGAATATGGGAAAGGACAAAGACACCATCGTAATTCCTGATTTCCTTTCAATTTTTCGATAATTCAAAAATTTCTGTACGAAATTTCTTGTTCAACAAACGGAACCAACATTCACAGGATAACTGGGATAATTATCCAAGAATATGGGAAAGGATGAAGAAGACAGAAACGAAAACGAAATCCCTATTTGCGATATTTTAAAAATATCTCTACCAAATTCCTCGTTGCCCAATGGACCATCACTCGTAGGATAACCAGGATAATTGCCAAAAATATACAAAAGGATGAAGAAGAAGAAGACGAAAACGAAATCCCTAAATTCTTTAAACCAACATTCACAGGATAACTGGGATAATTTTCAAGAATATAGGAAAGGACAAAGACACAAACGTAATTCCTAATTTCCTATCGATTTCCGGATAATCCAAAAATTTCTCGACGAAATTCCTCGCTGACCAATGGAACCAACACTCGTCGCAGGATAATTAGGATAATTGCCAAGAATATGAGAAAGGACGAAGAAGAAGACGAATACAAAAACGAAATCTCTAATTTCCTTCTGATATTCCAATAATCCAAAAATTTCTCGACGAAATTCCTCGCTGACCAATGGAACCAACATCTGCAGGATAATTAGGATAATTGCCAAGAATATGGGAAAGGACGAAGAAGAAGACGAAAACAAAAACGAAATCTCTAATTTCCTTCTGATTTTCCAATAATTCAAAAATTTTTCCACGAAATTCCTCGCTGACCAATGGAACCAACACTCGTCGCAGGATAACTAGGATAATTTCCAAGAATATGGGAAAGGACAAAGACACCATCGTAATTCCTAATTTCCTTTCAATTTTTCGATAATTCAAAAATTTCTCTACGAAATTTCTTGTTCAACAAACGGAACCAACATTCACAGGATAACTGGGATAATTATCCAAGAATATGGGAAAGGATGAAGAAGACAGAAACGAAAACGAAATCCCTATTTGCGATATTTTAAAAATATCTCTACCAAATTCCTCGTTGCCCAATGGACCATCACTCGTAGGATAACCAGGATAATTGCCAAAAATATACAAAAGGATGAAGAAGAAGAAGACGAAAACGAAATCCCTAAATTCTTTCTGATTTCCCAATAATTCAAAACTTTCTGCACCAAATTCCTCGCTGACCAAGAGAACCACACTCGCACGAAAATCAGAATAACTGCCAAGAAGTCGGAAAAGGACGAAAATGAAAACGAAAACGAGAACTCGCGAGGTTAGCCAGTGAAAATCTATCGGCGCGAAACAGAATGGCGCATTGATCGATCGTGACCTCTCGGTCGCAGCGATTATTTCGAATTCGCGACGAGATTTAATCGCGTTTGCGGCTCCATCGCGATTTCCCGGCTCGCTTTTCACCGGGCCGCGTGGATCGAGTGCCATCGAAACACTTTTAACCGCGTCGCCGTCAATCGCGATCGCGATCGCGCGGGAAAAAAGAGCCGGGGTGAAAAACCGACAGTCGTCATTTCTCTGGACGATCGGCCCGATGCGGATAAGCCAGTCGATCCGCGGCCGACGAGCACCGATTACCGATAGACTCCGGGATCCTTCGACAGCGACGTATCGCCGATTCCCGCTGTCCCGATCGTCCGACGATCCAGCAGATTATCGCGACGGATCGCGACGCGGAATTAACGCGTCGTTATCGATGTAAAAGGGGTAACCTTATCGCAGGGTGCGATCGGGCTTGCTGGACGCGTGTTCATAAAGCGAAGCGTCCCTCGGAGGAACGCCCACGCGACGAATCGGCGGAACGCGAGGACGGGAATGATCGATCGGATCGATGAGTTTTAACGCGATCCACGGATCTATCGCGGTGAAAGGTTGAGTCTCTGTTTAGTCGCGAGGATTTAAGAAGAGATTTTCGCCGCGTGTAGTGCGCGGCCGGCCGATCAGGATAAAAAGATCCCATTGTTCCAGACCAGGTAACGAATAGCACTTTCGCTGGGATTGGGTCCGCGATTGACAGTGTTTAATGGCTGACACGTGTCGCTCGATATGTGGGATTCTCGCGACGCTTATAAAGCGGCTCTGCCCTGTCTACGGTTTACTCGTGAAAGTTAAGCGGTGCTTGGAAATATAGAATTCCAAATTTTAGGAAATAATTTGCGATAATTTCTAAAAAGATGCGACATAAGTAACATTATACAATATATTAACCTTTTGCACTTGTCGATCTTTTCGTTACGGAAACATTGTTCTCCGATATTCTGCCATAATGTCGACGATATTTTCAAAACGGTAATTAAGAAGTGAAAATTAATTGCAAGACGTAGAACTATTTTACCGAGATATTCCACGCGTCGTTGGGCAATTTTGAATTCGAGATATTAACCCTTTGGACTAGAGAGGCCACTCTGAGTCACCATTTAATCAAATTCTAGAGATCATTATTAAATAATATCTCGAATATCGAGGTAAAATAGTTTAAAATAGGGTTAATTAATAACGATCTTTAGAATCGGATTAACCCTTTAAACTCAACGATTTTTTGGCTAAAAAAGGATAGCAGTTCAAAGATTTTCTACTATAGAGCTGACGATATTTTCTTGAGCAGTAAATAAAAAATCTATAATAATTAACACGTAGAATTATTTGATGTCCCAAACTATACAAAATTCCCAAAACTATACCAGGATTCCCCTACAACCCTTCTCTCCCCAATTTTTTGATACACTAAAATAGAACTGTGAGTGTTGGTTTCGTATGTGTGAATGGTATTAAGGTAGACTAAATGAAAGTGATTTGGTATGACATAAATATAATATGTTCGAGTGGAATCTAGTGTGAATATTGATAAAATATGTTTAGAAGAATGTGCCAGAATGAAACAGTTACGTGAGAATCGTGAAATAGTAAACACGTGTTAATAAGAGTGAGAAAGAGCGAGAGATAGAGAAAAATTTTCTAAATAGAGCGAATCTTTTTATTTAAAATATTATATTGCGAATTGATCTGAATATTTAAATATTATTATATAAATATATTAATTCGTTAACTCTTAAGAAAAGTACAAGAAATTAGTTTCTCCACTTCTATCCACAAGAACTTGTGGAATCGAAGCTTTTCTATGATATTGTGTGATCAACGATATTTTCTACCATAACGAAAATAAAAAAAAAAATTGTGGGTAAATAGATATAGAGAATTAATTTTAGAACGAGGGTAATTTCGTCAGTCGTTTTGAGCCGTGAAATGGAAGGAAGCTGCGATTGGTAGTCACCTGTCGAATAGCAAACAGTCGAGGGTATCATCTTCCCTTGCAGGCCTCGAATTTGATCACTGCGTAACAAGCCATTACGCTCGGCCGTTTATGCTAAATTTCAATGAAAGCTCGTCAACGAGGAGGCATAACTCCTTTTCGTGGCCATCGATATTCCCTTAAGGATAGCCCGAGCGCTCGCGCGCGCCGACGTTATTCTAATAGCACGGCTTGGACGGTAGTTAATCGATTAACTCGTGCGAACCGAACGCGGCTGCCAGCGTTGTCCAATTAGCATAGATTATCAATATTACCAGGCTGGACAAATATTTGCGTTATCCGGAGATCGCACCGCGAGATAGCGCAATTATCCGGAGCAATAACACGGCTCGCCGCGCGGACGCGGCCTACGCGATGCGAATTTTCGATCCTTCGCTACTTTCCGCGTCTCTGCCAACCAGAGGGCGATCGCAAATTTCGCGCCAGCGCGAATTTACGAGACGTAAAGCCGCGGGCTCCAGAGGAGAGTCGTAGATCGTGGTACAGGTCGGAACAGGTCGGGATTTCCTGGCTACTTTCAACGTTCTTACCAATTTATTTATAAATCCGAGTTAAGGCGGGATAAATTCGCGAATATTTAAATTTAAGCGCGAAAAATATCTCTCGGCTGTAATTTACTTCTATTTCGGCACGAATTTTTATTGGGTGATAAAATCTCTATCGATTGATGGCTCAATTAGCAGCACGACACGCGCGGGAATTTTTAAAAATATTTAATAATAATATTTATGTAATTATAAATATATAATTTATTGGT
>NW_016909703.1:186439-218106 GCF_001483705.2 Eufriesea mexicana
AATATATAATTTATTGGTGGGAATTTTAAAAATTATATATTATATATCGTAATAGAACAGCAATCGATGTTTGCAAATGGGTCGATGCTAATAGCGTGAAAAATGAAAAATTACACGATTCGTTAGCATAATTGGTGCACATTTAATAGTAAGATACATTTGCTTCCGTATTTCTTCCTTAAAACACAATACTGTGATTATTTTATTACTTACATATATTTTATTTAAATTTAATAATAATAAAGTTAAATGAAATAGTAAAATAATCACTGCTGTGATTTATTTTACTACCTCATTTTACTTTATCTGTATTAAATTAAAATAAAATGATAATTTCTTTTATCTTCGAGAGACCCAGTAGTGGCTACTCTTGAAACGAGATATACAGGGTGTCCCAAAAAATGTATATACACTTTGCGTGATTATAAAAACAGTATATATTTAGATGCATTACAGATTATAGAAAAAATAAATTAGAAAGAATAAGGTATTAATTCATTTATTATAGATCGTATTGGAATTGGAGATGTATAATTTAATAAAATTTTTTCGACTCGAACCAGACAATTGCCATTTTGGTATAACGATTGTGTAAAAGTATATCAATTTACCTCAGAAGCTACCTATTTGTCAAATCGATTAGCCCCACGAAACGAGAAATAAATAAATTCGTCAGAAATAAAACGCACAAAGTTGAATATTAATCCAATAAATTTAATTAGAAATAACTGGTATAATAAATGATTTTCTTGATTTATTTAATCCTGAAAAATTGATTTGTACCTCCATGACTCTGCTTCAAAGTTCAAATTCTAATAGGAGAAGTGCAAAGGGCTAAAGTGTGTGCACGTTATTTTTGGTACACCCTGTATTAGCATTTTAGTAGTAATTCTTTTCCCTCCCGAATTCCAGAATTTCGAGCTAAATGCAACGCCATTACAATTTATGTATCCTTACTGGTGTAACGCGACTTTCAATATCCTCAAACAGCGTCCACGTTTTTGGTGAATTAAAGCTCCCCTTTCACCCCTGTCTCCCCCTTCCCCGCGTTTCCACGATGGAATGAATTTCTCTGAATGACGTTGCCTAACCTATAACACACTCCCAATTCTTTCATAGACCTTTGATTCCGCAACCTTCAATCGTCGTTCACCCTTCACCTCGTTTTTCCACCCCCAACCCCCGCCTAACCGCGCCAGCTGCGTTTTGGTTTTCATTCCGCGCAGCTTTTCAGCGCTACAACAAATAAAGCTTATCGAAGCTGCAATATTTTTCCCTTCCTACATATTTCGTTCTCTCCCTCCCTCATATTTCTCCCCCGCTGAAGGGTCGATTCAACCCTCGAACCTTTCGCAGCCGCGCTCGCGTGTTTTTCGCTATTAATTCTCACCGGGTTTGTCGTTCCGAGTCATCGTCGACCCTTTGATCAACACACGCTGCGCAAGTGCGAAGGACGATTGATCCCCGTTAATTTCGCGCGCGTTGTCCTTTGATCCCGCGTTAAAAGCGAGCGAAACCTAACGTATTCGTTATTCCATCTTGGGATTAACGGCGTCTTCAAACGACGCGAGACATCTATCTCCCGAACCTTTCAAGCGTTCCTCCACTTCGGCGCCATTTTTCTCAGCCCACTTGCGGGTTGCGCGTTGAAAAACGAGGAAAAGGGTGGAAGGAAAAGAAGTCTCGGTACCAGAGGCACGGAACTCGTCAAAGATCCGAGGAAAAGAGCAGCCGGCACGAACGTGGTCAAAGGATCGGCGAAATATTCGAAACTCCTTCTTCACCTATCCTGCACCTTTCGCAGATTCGCGAGGTCTTAATTGAAGCTCTTAAAATCGGCAGAAATTCGGGGGTGGGACTGGGGAGTGGTAATCGGTGCAAGGAGCAGTGTTTCGAGTATTAATCGGAGAGGAAGCAGAGTCGAAGGTTTTTCCAGGGATTAACGAGACGAGTCCCGGAGAGGGTGCAGCAAGCTTTGAGCGGGGATCCCGAGTCCCGGCGCGAGCCCTTTGACGAGCTGACCTTTTCAGAGCCCGCACACCCCCGAGGCCCGATCCCTTAACTCGGAACCGCGGCCGAATCGCCGCGTTTCGCGCGATTTCCTTTGGCGAACGCGCGTGCCGATGCCGGGCCAGCAATCCGTTCGACGAAATCTCCGCTCCCGTGTGTGTTCAATGGAAATGGAAATCAGCGTTTCCATTAGTCTGATGCTCGGCTACGGAGAGGGTGATGCTGCGCGTCGAGGATGAGGAATTAAACACCGGTCTCTCTCTTTCCTCGTTTTTTAATCGACGTAACTGTGATTATTGCCGGGCTTTTCACCGGGGATTTGAAGAACGAGACGGTTCACGGAGACGTGGGGATGTAGGGTTGTTCGTTCCGCGAGGACGAAATTTCTCGGATTTACGGAGATCTTTTTATTCCTTCCAGGTGAAATATCGTGGAAATAATTCCGTGACAGCACCGAGAGTTCCTCGAGACTTCGTGCTTCTTAACTTCTTCCTCGAGTGAACGGGGAAAAAATATTTAGTTATAATTAAGATTTTAATTTTTGCTGCAGCCATGGTACTATGGCACTGCCGATGGTTTTCGCGTTGAAACGAGGAAATGAAGATGATCACGAAATCTGGAGGATTTTTGTACTATAATTTTAATATTCTTCCTATCTTCGTTGGTCACTCATTTCTCGCGCGACCTCATCTATACCTCATCTATACCTCATCCATATAGTGACACATACTTTTGGAAGATAGCGAGTGAGAGTCAGTCGAGAGTTATTAGCGCTTGGAGTAAGTTTTAGTTTACAATCAAACTCGGAAACTTCGTCCAATTACAAATTACATAACCCTACCAATGGTCTACATAAAGGCTAGACCTATTAGCTCGTGGAATGTAAAAACACGCGATAGCTAGATAGAGGCACAGTGCACTTACTATTTCGAAGCCAATTACAATCTACTCAAAGAATCCGTCACTAATCATCATCAAGCAAGAACGACCTAGTGACGATATACATTATTGATGATTTACTTAAACTAAACTATAATACTACGCTAAGTTTGTCTTAACTCTAAGATTCTCTATTCGATACGTCTCGACTTACACGCATTTTGCCTCGCCTCCGCCCTTGCACCCTTATTTAAAGTCTCACACTCTCTCTTCTCATACGCAAGCTCTGTTCCTTGATCACTCATTTCCCTTTCATGGACCAGGTACTTCAGACACTTGGACACATTCCTAGACTTTCGTTCATTGCTCGTACTCGACTCGATCATAAATATCTCATCCCTACAATGACGCGTACTCTTGAGAGCTAGCGAGTAAGAGTCAGCCAAAAGTTATTAGCGCTTGGAATAAGTTTTAGCTTAGTATCAAACTCGGAAACTTCGTCCAATTACAAATTACATAGTCCTACCAATGCTAGGGTACATCAAGTTTAGACCTATTAGCTCGTAGAATGTAAAAACACGCGATAGCTAGATAGATGCACAGTGCACTTCCTATTTCGAAGCCAATCACGATCTCCTCAATGAACTTTACCTAATCATCTGTCACTAATCGTCACGAAGAAAGGGCGACCTAGTGACGATATACGAGTCGGAGTCAAAAACTAATTGCCACCAGGCAGCGATCGGAGAATGGCGAGACGACGAGGAGCCAAAGGATGGTCGTAGATCGGATCGCGATTCGCGCTGAAGCGACAAAGGCAGAGACGTCGGGGCACGGTAACCACTTCCTGGACCGTGGGTTGTCAAGCTGTCGATCGGGGATTTCCACTTCCGCGTCGCGTTTCGATTTCCCTTTTCTCTTTCTCCGGAGAAAGATTTTCTCTGGAAGGTTTGGCGGTGGTGTTGGTGCATGGCGCTCGGGGCGCAGCGATTGGCGGATCGATGCGTGTCTGCCTCCTGGTAGGCACGTCGACCGGTTCCTGGACAAAGCGACTTGCCCCTAGCATCTCCCAGCGCGAAGGGAATCGAGTATCCTGCCGTTTCTCCTGTCTCCTCTCCTCTCTTCGTCCCTGCTCGTACGCGCCGCGATACCGGTCCGAGGAGGAAGAAGAACCTGGAAGAGTTCGGATTCTCCGCTCGAACTTCGCCGCGACGCGCCTTTCAACATTCCCCGGGACCATTTTCGGCAACTTCGAACGTTCCGCGTTCTCGATCACCGAGCGAGATAACGAGGGATAGCTGCGATGGAAAAAGCGCCCAAGGGATGAGCAACTCCGGCCAACATTTCGTTTGTCTTTCGCTCTCTTTCATTCCGTGGCAGCGCTAGGTCGTGCTAGGTCAGTCTCCCTTGGAAAATGGCAAACCGATTCTAACCCTTTGCACTCGGAATTATTTTGCAATTTGGTTACCAATAGCTCTCTACTGTTTTAGCACTAAGCCGACCGCACGTCCCAGAGCGAACTATACGGTTTCCACCATTTTTCCAACATTGAAATATTGAATAAGGGGCCTTAAAAATTGGTGATTTTTATTACATGTTGTGCTTTATAGTAGTTCGTCAGTAATTGCGAACAACTCCAAATGAAGATAGTGAAAGTAATAACCGAAAACGAGAAACGCGTTGCTAAGTTAAAAACGGAAGATCTCCCCGATCGGTCGGCTAAGTGCTAAGTATTTTGTTTGAAATTTACTTAACAAGACTGTTCCTCGATTGTTGCTCATCAGAAATATCGTCGACTTTATGGCAAAAGTCTTCGAATTACTATTTTCCTGTAACGAAAAAATCGCCAGGTGCAAAGGGTTAATGTTATTACTGTAGGAGAGGAATAAGTACGGCCCTGAAATAATGTCAAGAGTGTTTGGGCTTAGAACGAAAGTGATCGAATATAAGGGATGCTTGCGACAGAGCCGAATCCGATAAACGATTGGAAGTTTATGAATGCGTCTGAGTGTTTAGGATACGTGATCCACCGATTGAGAAAGAGAACAGGAGTATGAAGGAAGACAGAGTGCAAGGTTAACACTAGATCTACCAAGGGGTGTTAAATTAATTTGTTTAGCATTACTTAAAATTAGTATTCATTTTCAATACATTTTGTTTCCTAAAATTTTGTACGACTTTTTCTAAAATACGCAAATAATTAATTATGTAAAGCAGTTTTCTTTTTCTTTGTGTAAAATTTTATGCAGTATACCTCTATATACCGAGATGAAAGGAATAAGTACGGCCCTGAAAAAATGTCAAGAGTGTTTGGGCTTAGAACGAAAGTGACCGCGTGCAAAAGGGTCGAGTATAAGGGATGTTTGCGACAGAGCCGAATCCGATAAACGATTGGAAGTTTATGAATGCGTCTGAGTGTTTAGGATACGTGATCCACCGATTGAGAAAGAGAACAGGAGTATGAAGGAAGACAGAGTGCAAGGTTAACACTAGATCTACCAAGGGGTGTTAAATTAATTTGTTTAGCATTACTTAAAATTAGTATTCATTTTCAATACATTTTATTTCCTAAAATTTTGTACGACTTTTTCTAAAATACGCAAATAATTAATTCTGTAAAGCAGTTTTCTTTTTCTTTGTGTAAAATTTTATGCAGTATACCTCTGTATACCGAGATGAGTCATTTTGACCCTCGACGGAACGTAAACTTGTGATTTTAGAAGTTTCTCATATTATCTTTGCATAGTTCAAATACATTTTTAAAAAACTGAGAGTGCAAGGACGCGGTAGAGTCAGTCATAGATATTTTTGAGAGATAACGGGTGAGAGTCATCCGAGAAGTTATTAGTGCTTAGAATAAGTTTTAGTTTAAACTAAATCATTTTTATATTTACATCACTGCTTACCCTGTTACCTACCCAACATTCCTACATTACCTAAGAATTTATAATCCAAATTAACCCTTTGCACTCGAGAGGTGAGCTTCAGTCACCATTTCATAAAATTTGAAAGATCGATATTAATTAATATATCAAATTTAATGTAGCGTAACAGTGTGCGAAGTATCGAAGTCAAATAATTCTACGATTCTATTATTATACAATTCTTCATTTACTGCTCAAAAAAGTATCGTCAGTTTTTTAGTAGAGAATCTTTGAATTTCTACTCTTCTCTAGCCAAAAAATCGTCGAGTGCAAAGGGTTGATTGTAAACAAAGATGGCCAATATTAGCTTGAAAATTATCTAAAAACACATGAAACTTTGTAATAAATGATGTTATACACTCTGACACAGGAGGGATCTATAAGTGTCATCGATCTTGCAACGGAAGACATACTTTTTGGATATAAATGTACTCTCTTGGTTACTTTTAACCCCTTACGTTCGACGATTTTTTGGCTAAAGAAGGGTGCGAGTTTAAAAATTTTCTGCCATAAGGCTGATGATATTTTTCGAGCAGTAAATAGACAAAAAGATCACGTCGAAGAAAATTGCTCGGTATCATCGGGAGCAAAGATGGCCAATATTAGCACGATAATTATCTAAAAATACGTGAAACATTGTAATATACCATCTTACATACTCTGACACACAAGGGATTTATAAGTGTCATCGATTTTGCAACGAAAGACATTCTTTTTAAATATAAATGTACTCTCTTGGTTACTTTTAACCTCTTACGTTCGACGATTTTTTGGCTAAAGAAGGGTGCGAGTTTAAAAATTTTCTGCTATAAGGCTGATGATATTTTTTGAGCAGTAAATAGACAAAAAGATCACGTCGAAGAAAATTGCTTAGTATGATCGGGAGCAAAGATGGCCAATATTAGCTCGAAAATTATCTAAAAATTCGAGAAACATTGTAATAAATGAACTTATATACTCTCACACACGAGGAATCTATAACTGTCATCGATCTTGCAACGGAAGACATTCTTTTTCAATATAAATGTACTCTCTTGGTTACTTTTAACCCCTTACGTTCGACGATTTTTTGGCTAAAGAAGGGTGCGAGTTGAGAAATTTTCTGTCATAAGGCTGAAAATATTTTTTGAGCAGTAAATAGACAAAAAGATCACGTCAAAGAAAATTGTTTAACCCTTTGCACTCGAGAGGTGAGATTTAATCGCCGTTTCATAAAATTTGAAAGATCGATATTAATTAATATATCAAATTTAATGTAGCGTAACAGTGTGCGAAGTATCGAAGTCAAATAATTCTACGATTCTATTATTATACAATTCTTCATTTACTGCTCAAAAAAGTATCGTCAGTTTTTTAGTAGAGAATCTTTGAATTTCCACTCTTCTCTAGCCAAAAAATCGTCGAGTGCAAAGAGTGTTAATGTGATTTATAATCCCCAAACTATCCAACGTATGGACTCAGAAAAATTCCCAAAAATTTCCCAATGAATCTAGGCATCCTGCGAAGAGCTACCCTAGAAAGTGTCAAGAAACCCCCTCGGTGGCAGCGTTTTGCCGAAAAATCTGCGTTGACCGTGCGACGGTCGATGTGACAGGGATGCGTGGCGTCCCTTTGTTACACACTGCGCAGGATAACAAAGAAGAAGAAGAAAAGAAGCAGAGAGGGAGTAGGAGGAGGAAAGTTAAGGACGATGATGAAGGCTTAGAGCGCGAGGTGTTCGAGCAAGGCCAATCCGGCTCGTCCGACCGGTCAACCGAGTTCGAACTCGGCTGGCAAACAACTACGAGAACCCGACGAGTCTTGGGATTCTTCTGCGGCCGATTCCTGTTGTCCCGCCGAAAAAAATCCCGATCCACGCGGCACGTGCAAATTCTGCAAGCAGCAGCTTCGCCGTGCTTCGAGTCGTCCGTCTCTCGTCAGGATCATTCGGCATCTGATCGTCCACGATTCTGGCAGCTCGACTGTCATCCTCGTGTGACGCAGCCTGAATCTACGAGACTGACAAACGTACAGGGGCCTCAGACATGGACTATATGATAAGTCGTGACACAATTTAGCTACAAGGTAGCCGGCTAGTAGTCTCAGACTTTTGATACAGTCCTGGTGAGTCAGCCAAACTTTGACATGCAAGCGATCTTAGAAGAGACGTAAACAGTCAGGCGACAGGCAGCGTCTCCGACTGTTTAGCCTAAAACACTTGAACTCATCGATGGCCAGACGATCGGTCAAGGGGTGTCAAACCTTCTCGAGCCGAAGGACCGTCAGTAAAATAAAAACCTTTGACGAATAAAGTCTCCTGGACCACTAGCCCTATCTCCTTATCCTTCCGCTACAGACACAAGATAGCCACCCCCATGACACGTCAGTATTAAGAATCTCTCCACCTGCCAAAGCTGTTATAGATGTCCGAATAAAATTAGAAATAAAATAAAATAGTATTAGCCTGAACCTGAACCCGAGAGCTACGTTTTATTCGTAGACACGTGCACCGTGACAGCGTGTGGGTGTTCCGTGGGTTCTCCTGGTCGAGATTAGGAGCGTAGACTGATCGGAGGACACGAAATTCACGAGTCGAAGTTCGTCCAGGTTCTTCGAGGTTCGTTGAGCGAGCGAAGTAGGTTATCTCGTCTCGTTATCGAGTTAGAGGCAGGATGGTAAGGGTGAATGGTGAGCGCACGTGGGAGGATCAAGGTTGAGACGAATTTGAGAGTGTAATGCGAGTTTGACAGAGTCGGTAAGCGATGAGGAAATTGGGGTTGCGAGTGGATACAGGGATCCGTTGTAAAATCTAAAATTCGGTATCTTCGTTAGAGCCGTGGTCATTTTTGCAGAGGCTGCGTGCACGGCATCGTATCGAGACGGGGATGAAATTAAAAATAGAAAGAACGGTTCGTGTAACCGTTGGCAAGCTGTTATAAAAGTCGAAGAAAACAATGGCCAATCGATGAAAAGCAGAAAGAGTTAAAGAGACCTGTGAAAAAATGCGGCAATCAAATGACACAACGGGCGCGTATGGTAGAAGAATGAAAGCTGGAATGAAAAATAAAAAATGGATCGTCAAATCTCGTTTCAGCAGGCGGGCCGGCGTTTTTTGAAATAATACCAGGGAAATGGAGGATCGGGTAAGACGAGGAGAGGGAGAAAATAGAGGGAGGGGAGAGAGGAGAGAAACAAAGGACGGCTCTCGGCCCAAAAACTGCGCGAGTGCGATCGATACACGGCACGATACTCGATATATTGCGGAGAAGCTGCCGGAGAGGAAGTTACAATCGATGCTTCCGGTTCGAGGCACGTACACGTCGAGAGCAGCGTTTTTCCTGTTAGAATAAAGCGAGCCAAGCGCCGTTGTGCCGTCATTCGATTATCGCGATACAATTTTCCATTTCGCTGCTAGAATTTTAAACCTTTAGAAGCTTGCGATTTTATTTAATTTCGTTAATACGGTTAATGGCTCCGATGCGCGTACGAATAAAAGCCGAACGGACCTCCCAGTGTCATCCTTCTATGAAGCTATTCCCGAATTAACCTGTGAAATTCGACGAAATTCGGCGGAATTCGGTGGAATTTGACAGAATTTATTGGAATTTGACAGAATTCATTCGAATTTGACAGAATTCGTTCAAATTTGACAGAATTCCTTGGAATTTGACAGAATTTGTTAGAATTCGACGGAATTCCCTGGAAAGCATCCGTATTGAATTTTCGAATAAAACCCTGACAAGGTTCGCCTTTAATAATGCGGAAAGTAAATCGCCGGAAGTCCTATCTACGAAATTCGTTGGAATTTGACAGAATTCTTTTTAATTTGACGGAATTCCCTGGAAAGTATCCGTATTGAATTTTCGAATAAAACCCTGACAAGGTTCGCCTTTAATAATCCGGAAAGTAAATCGCCGGAAGTCCTATCTACGAAATTCGTTGGAATTTGACAGAATTCTTTTTAATTTGACAGAATTTTTTTTAATTTGACAGAATTCCTTAGAATGCGACAAAATTCCCTGGCAAATATTCGAATCGAATTTTCGAATAAAACCCTGGCAAGGTTCGCCCTTAATAATCCGGAAATTAAATCACCGGAAGTTCTATCTACGAAATTCGACGGAATTTGTTTGGAATTTGACAGAATTCTTTTTAATTTGACAGAATTCCTTAGAATTCGACGAAATTCCCTGGCAAGTATTGGAATCGAATTCTGGAATAAAACCCTGGCAAGGTTCGCCCTTAATAATCCGGAAAGTAAATCGCCGGAAGTCCTCGTGCTTCGCGACCGCTTCGTCCACTTTTTCCTCATTTCCGTTCCTAATCCGCGTTTCTTTCCGCGGCTCTCAGCAGCGTCGTTAGCAGCCGCGAAATTTATTCGGAATTTTCCGTTTCTTCCTCTTTTCCTCTCTCCTTCCCCTCTTCCCCGAGCACCCACAGTTGCATCCAAGCAAATCCACCCGGTTCGACACCGTGCCAACGCGGTTGTCGCGAATTTCCCTCTGCTCGAGCGTGGTCGAGAAATTTCCACGGAGCAACTGTAACGAGAATTTTAATCGGCGACACCGGCGATAACTTTCCGAATACCCGTAGGAAAATTCCCAACTCGCCTCTGTTTCCTCCTTCGCTCCGGTTACCATACGTGCCGCACGCGTGGTTCTTCGAGTGTTCTTGAGAATTCGAGAGTCCGTTTCGAAACGAAAAATGTTATTTGCGTGACACGATATTTCGAGTACCATCAGCTTCTAGTTCCCTTGCTGTCGTTCGATACGAAAGCCTGCCAGTAGGGCGATCAATGTTGAGCCCTTAATCCCAGGGTCTCGCAGTCTACCTCCACGTGGCGAGACTAAGCCATTCTCTCAGGAGAAATCTACCAAGACGATTGCACTGATTTTCCAATTCCACGCAACGAAAAATGGAAACGAAGAGATAGTTACTGGGAAAAATTAACGGAATTTCCGGAAAATGTAAAACATGATCATAGCTGAGATGACTATCCCTATTCCACGACTTGGACCGCAGAATCAATCCGTATCTCCGCACATAGCACCGCAAAGTTCAAGGGATCGAGCGGAGTCGTTCGACGCGCACCTTATTAAGCCAGAATTCCCAATCGACTTTCTTCCACGGCGTCGCGTGACGTCATTCGATGCTTTATTAAGAAGCAGCATCTCCCACGGGATTCGATGGCCCCAGACTGTGCGAGGAATCCTTAAATCGCGATCCGGGCGTCGCTGATTGCCTACGAATAATCGATAGTCCCTTCGCCCATCGTCGCGATTTTCTCTCGCGTTTCCGACATCGAACGCGCGCCATGAAATTTCCTTTTATCAAATTACCAAATTAGTAACAATTACCAAATTTCTATGGGTCGTGAAGAAATTTCTAAAAGACGCGAAAAAATTTATTTATTCATTTATTTAGTTATTTATTTATTTATTTAATAATAATTTACGGGTAGTAGAACCCATAGTGTAATTTCTAAAAAATTCCTAAAAGACGTGAACAAATTTTTAAAAGACTTGACAACGTTTTTAAAAGACTTGGCAAAACTTCTAAAAGACTTGACAAAATTTCTAAAAGACGCGGAAAAATTCTAAAAGATGTGAAAAAATTCCTAGAAGACTTGACAAGATTTCTAAAAGACGAAAAAAAATACTAAAAAACGCAAAAAGATTTCTAAAAAGAATTTCTGGACACGACTAGGAAATTTACAATTTGTTCGATTAACAAATTCGATTCACAAAGATCGTACGATTTTTTCGCAAAGGGAAAATCGACTTTGACAGAGGGAAAAAGAGAGACGTATCGGGGCAATTTGACGGGACGCGTGGTCGATTGGCGAAAAATCAATGTTCCGCGAAAAATGACCCCATCGGGGTGAATTGAAATTTCGCCAAATAAAGCTCCGCGGTTTCCGGCCGATCGTCGATGCACACGCGACAGAACACCTCGTTCGGCGATTAAATCTTCGTTCCGGCATGCATATGACCGATAAACCCCGATCGATCCACGCCCTTCGCCTATTTTAACCGATACCCCGCATTTTTCCGTTTCCCGCCGAGCCTGCACCGATGTTCCATTATTACCATCGGATGCTACGCGAACCGGCCGCACACCTCCGACGAATTCTTCGGATAGAAAGCGGTCGCCGAGCTGAAACGTTCGATGGAAAATTATTTTCTACCTTTCTTGCCTCTTCTGGACCAGCTGACCATGGCGAGCAACGAAATACCACGGATCGAGAATAAAACTACGACAGCCTCGATGACGAAACGTCACCGGCCAAACTTTCTAATCCAACCTGAACCTTCTGGCAGAAATTTCGGCGTTCCAAACTTAAATCTCTTCGCTCGACCAGTTCCGTCGAATTTAAATTTAAATTTCAAATGAAACGCGATGATTCTCGCGTACAACCTCGCGAGTAGAGTAGACATCCGCCATTTTCTAACCGATCCATGTTTCGTCCGAATCTTCTTGTCGACCGTATGAAGAATTCAGGCGAAGGTTTACGTCGTTCTAAGAACGTAAACTATTTTTGAAGGTTTAAATATAATTTAATTACGATATATCTACAGCAATTTACAATATGTCTTAGCGATATGCGTTCTACCGTGGTGTCGTTTGTGTTGTTTTGATGTTTGTACTGTCTGTCGTCTTGGTGTCGTGTATTTTTATATGTTCGTCTGTTGCTGCCATTGGCTGTCGAGATGTCTAAGTGGTGGGTGTGTTTTTTCTCCTATTGGCGGCGTGTTCGTTGGAGGGATGTGCAGGAGGTTCGGAACTGGTAGGTGGAAGTGGAAGTTTAAACAAATTGTTAATTTGTTTAGGTTTGGGAAATTCTAATTCTTTTATGGGTGTTGACTCGGAGGTCGAGGTGTCCGCGAATCGTGGGACGCTGGTTATAAACGAGTAAACCTTCGATTCGGGTCCCTTGTTCTTGAGGGTATGTATGGAAATAGGGATAAGGTAGAGGTCTGGGTTTTTCCTGATGGAGGTAGAGGTTCGAACGATGTTAGTTAAAATGTCTAATTGAAGGATTCGCGTCTTTATGGAGGATCGTAACGGTCTGTGAATTGGGAATGAGTGTATGGAATGAACAATCCATCCTATCGATTCGAGGAGCTGCATTAGGTCTCCTTTTCGTGGACTGTGAGAACAGCAGTGATCGAAGGTCCGCGAAATCAGGCTAGTAATAGAGATTCATCGGTATAAATTAATTTTCCGGACAAAACTTGACCTGTCAACGAGCTGCCATCGAGCTGCCATCGATACGCTGCCACGCTTTCGTTCTATTGTTTCCCTCTCGGCCATGGGAAAACGCTCGGGATTGTCGAATTAATCTTCTGGGGACGATATAACGCGATTTATCCAGGCTTCCAACCGAATAAACAGATCGGTTGTTTGTTCGACGTCGCGTGATCGACTCGCTGGAGAAAGGATGCCAAGATTTTTACGTCTGACAGTGTCTTGCTCAGCGACTGGTCGAAGTTTGGTCGAAGCTTGTTTGCTCAGAGAAAAAGAGAGGGAGAGAGTTTGAACAGCTGTCTTAGTGCCTTAGGGATTTGAGAAAAATTTCCTAATTTATATATTTATTTATCTAAACGGGTAATAACTCTTTGGTGACGAGAAAAATAATAATATAGTAGAGAGTCATCTAGAGTTGCTGTTGAACGATAAAAGATACAATATATAAAGATGCTTAAAACGAGTAGGTGAACAGGAAAAATTTAAGGATTAGGAGAAACGGTTAACCCTTTGCCCTTCAGTCGCCATTTGATAAAACTTCGAACATCGATATTAATTAATACGTCAAATTTAAGATAATGTAACAGTGTGAGAGGTATCGAAATCAAATAATTCTACGTGTTAATTATTATAGATTTTTTATTTACTGCTCAAAACAGTATCGTTAGCTCTATAGTGGAAAATCCTTGAACTCCTATCCTTTCTTAGCCAAAAATTCGTCGAGTGCAAAGGGTTAATATTAACACTAGAGCTACCGATCTTTAATGGGTACCTAACTATAACGTGCACAGATTATAGTAATTTCAGTGGTACGATGAAGATGAGTGAATATATTGATTACAGTTCTTTCTTAATTTTGAGTTGATACCAATTTTATTCTTAAAGCAGGTGTACGTGTTCGGTGATTGCAAAAAGGAAAATTCTGGGACCAGTCATTTTCACTGGGTTGATAGTTCTAGTGTTAACCCATTAACTGCCAAATTTCATTTCTTGAAATTTTTGGTCGGATAAGTTATATATATGCACAAAAGGTTGCGTAACAGTATAATTATATTCAAATTATATTTTGTTTCGAAAATATTTGACATTTTTGAAAAAGTCCCAAGGTGGGTATCGTTATAAAATGATCAATAAAATCATTTCGATAAAAAAGAAAAGACTGAGTAATTAACAAATCGTTACTATAATCTCTAAATTATATATTTATGTACGATATTTCACTATAATAGAAAAATCAAAGCAAAAATATAATGCTTCGAATATGACAATTCTGTTCCGTTCAACTTACACGCGAATTGCAAATTTGTTCGCTTGTTGTACAGAAACGAAGCACAGAATACACACTTTCTGCTACATACAATATTGACTGATATATATGGAATAAAACTAAACGGTCAGGCGTACCAAATGTATCTTTGGCGCCGAGTGGTGTACGTGAAATTCCAAAATCCCCAAATGGTGATCGTGGAAGCTAATGGGTTAATAAAAATTTTGTTGAAACAATTGTAGTGACCATAAAGGTACTAGTGCAAATTTAGAATTTGTACGAATTTTGAATTCGACCGTGAGCAGAACGCGTTGCAAATTGCGTACAGGAATTGGCACACTGTTCCAGATATACGACAGGATATATGTAACGCGACGAATATCGGTCGATTAATACTCGTATGCTCGAATGACGAAAGTAGGAGAGAGTTATTAAAATATCTGCATTGTAAAAGATACGGGGAATAAAAATATCAAGCTTGCTCGATTTTTAATTTGAAATATCGATGTTTTACTCCGAGTACTCCCGTTCAACAAGTGCCAATTACTATGCGAGTTAGCGCTGAAACAACCCTTTCTTCTAATCTCTGCCTCCATCTCGTTGCAACTTCAACTCGTACACGAATCCACGTCAAACAGAGGATTACTTAATCGTCGACCTGTACTCGTATGAATATTCCTCATTACGAGACAGCTGGAAAGCTAAGCATCGGGATGAATGGACTTTTAACGTTAAACCATCAACTACCCCTATTAACGCTTTGACTGCCACGCTGATCATAGATGACCGGCCACAGTGGTCATTGGTGACCAGAGAGCTTGAACTACTTGAACTACATTGAACAACATTGAATAAAAATTGACAGTTAGTGCATTCTGCATATAACAGCTAATTAGAAGATACTTTGAAATAAAAAGTGCCCCAATGAACGATTAAAAATTTTTATCAGAACATCAGAAAAATATTAGAACAAATCTTGCATCTAGCGGTGCTCTCCCGTGACGTCCTGAGGGAAACATGATTTCGGCAAGGCAGTCAAAGGGTTAATTCCAATATATTTTTTATTACAGGCTAAAAGAGACTTAGGAGTAAAGTACAAACTAAAATATTAGACTAATAACTCAACTATGATCAGGCAACTAACACTCTCACATCGATTCTTCGATGACTTAGGACAGTCCTTGCACCCTCGTTTAAACCCTGCACTCTATCTTCTTTCATACTCATACTCATGTGATTTCGGTGTGGTAGTCAAAGGGTTAAAAACTCCCTGTCTAACGTTATCATAGTCAATACCCTTCGAGGTTTCTTTTCCGATATAATTGCGATCAATTATTCAATCTCTCCCGTTACTCCATTTTTGCAAAGATTCTGTTAACACGAAAGTACCAACTACCCCTATTAAAAATTCCGCGACTGAGGCTACAGTAGACACCCCCCTTCGTGGTTTTTCTTCCGATATACTCGCGAGAAAATTTTTCTACCCTCTTCTCAATCACTCTATGGCGACCTCGAAAGATCCAGAATGTTCGATGGCTAGGGGTACACAAATCGCGCAGGGGTACGTATCGCGGATCACGGCCTAATTGCGGGGACCTCGAAAGACCGAAAGCGTTAGATGATGAATCATAAATTGCGCAGGATCACGGTTTTAGAAAGATCAGAACGATCAAGAGTGTTCCGCGACGCGTACCCCCGTGAAAAGAGAAAATGGTGTCAGTATAATTCTTTTATGTCACAGAAAAATAGCAATTCGAAGACTTTTTAATACAAAGTCGACGATATTTTAAAAACGGAAAATAAGAAACGGGGTACGAACTACCACCCCGTGTCCCAATGACGTCAGTCGTCAAACTTGACCGATTAATTTTGTCGTTACAGAAAAATAGCAATTGGAAAACTTTTTGATACAAAATCGACGATATTCTGAAAACCGTGCCCGCGTGCCCCCCTGCGAAGACAAAAGACATACTGGGACTTAGATATAAAACGTGAGCTCCCGATCCCCAGGACAGTCAATCCTCCTAAAACTCCATTTTCCTAAAATTCCGATCACACTATCCCAGTCGTTTCCCTTTAAATTCGACTCCATTTCCAAAAAATTCCTCGTTCAAATTAAATTCCTCAACTCCCACCCCAGCTAACAATCGACCAATCCTGTCTACATCCAAGAAACTCCCCTGAACCTTCCACTGCAGGAAGAACTGAATCGCGAAACTGGTCCACGCGTGTAGACCTAACCCTATCACGAAGACAGGTGAAAATGGAATCACAGGGAGTCGGACAGGTATATCGGCGCGTCCTGGAAGGCAACGAGAGCCGATCGGAACGAGAAGCGACGCGACAGAGCCGTTCGTTACGGAGCCTAAGCACGCGAGCACGCGCGTATCGGCCTGCGTGCACGCCTATCGATAATCGCGTAATAAGCCAGCGAGAACGGGCCCGGGGACGCGGACACGACGAGCGTCGCTTAACGAGTGCTCTAATGAACGCGCGCTACGTACTGCCGATGTCGCCGATCAATTAATAGTCTACTAACGGTTATCGCGAATTTACCGACGGATCCGGATATTCGCGACCCCAGACCCCTCCGCCGGGCACCCTATCTTCCGCGTAATCGCGCGGCCTCACGCCACCGAGTCCGGTCATGCTCGTCGCGAGGAAGCCGAGCACGAGATTTGTGGTCCAGCGAGGAATTTTAATCGCTGGACACGGGTTCGCGATATCGAAGATGAGAGCTCCGTGGCGAGTTCGTCGAAGAGAAAAATGGCGTAGGGTATGCAAGCCTTTATAGGGAAATTTTTGGAATTTTTCCCACAGAGAGAGGGTCGAAGGTCTGCGTTCTCCGAGGGTTGAAGATGGGAGTTGGAAGACGACAGTTGTTAGAGACTCGTTGACGAATTGGACGCAATGCAGCGAGTTTGTAGAAAAATATAATCTCGGTGAACCTGCGTCAGGCAGCAAACTTCTGGCACTATTCTCGTAGGAATGCGAAGGTCCTATGGGTATAGAAGACTTCGACGAAGGTCTGGATCTGAGTTAACGCTTCAACACCCGGAGCTGTCCCCTAATTTATCGCTACTCTTTTGAACGCTATCCAAGCTAATAATAAAGCTAAATAGACGTCGAAATTAATGACTACCAGTTTTCTCCGCTTTTATTAGGAATTTTATGCACTCGCGTTGAAATTATCAGCCTCGAATATAATTTTACCTCTTTAATCCTGCAGTTATCGATTCAAAGTCTTGAAAAGACTGGTCTCCGAATTTTACTTATTGCAATTACTATGAACATATATCTGCTTTTCTAAAAATTTATATCGACTCATATCGAGATAGGACTGTAATTGAGACATTTATTTATCTTCCTCGTATCGTTAAAATTATTATTATTATTTATGATCAGTAGTCATAGTCTTACTTAACTCCCAGTCCCCAGGGACCGGTGCTAGACTTTCTGTTCGGGCCCAGATAAGGACCAAAAGGTGTTAACTTTTGGTGCTAAATTCTTCGCCATCTTTAGACCTAACGTTCGGGAATTCCTGTTATAACAATTGGTTTCATGAACAACCAGTTTTATGAACACTTTGCCCGCCCACTTGACAGCTAAGTCTGGACCTGAACCGAACGGCAATCAAAATGGGCTGGGCACTTAACGCGTTAAGTGCAAAGGTTGATCGAAATATTCTGCCAAACAGTGACCTAAAATTTCAAGTATCAGTATAACTAATGATCCCTTACAACAGAGACCAAACAACAGCATTATTTCCAATTTAGACGATGCATTGATCTAACCTAACCAAAAATTTTCCAATTTTCCATACAGCACGTGAACGAATTGTTGTAGTAAAATACTAAATACTAAAATAAATTCTACATCCTAACGAAGTATCAGTAAGACTAATGATCTCTTACAACAGAAACCAAACAACAGAATTATTTCCAATTTAGACGATGCATCGATCTAACCTAACCTAAAATTTTCCAATTTTCCAATTTTCCATACAGGACGTCAACGAATTGTTGTAGTAAAATACTAAATACTAAAATAAATTTTACATGCTAACGAAGTATCAGTAAGACTAATGATCTCTTACAACAGAAACCAAACAACAGCATTATTTCCAATTTAGACGATGCATCGATCTAACCTAACCTAAAATTTTCCAATTTTCCAATTTTCCATACAGCACGCGAGCGAATTGTTGTAGTAAAATAATAAATACTAAAATAAATTCTACATCCTAGCGACGTGTAGTATGATCCTAACGAACTATCAGTCAAATTAATCATCGCTTACAACAGAGACCAAACAACAGCATTATTTCCCATTTCCACGATGCACCGATCTAACCTAACCCAAAATTTTCCAATTTTTCAATAATGCAAACGAATTATTGAAATAAAATACTAAATACTAAAATAAATTCTACATCCTAACGATTTGGAGGTGATCCTTTCCTCTGCGTTTTGTCTTTTGACAGAGCGTATCTTTTGTCTCCCGTTTTCTGGAGATTTCTTTGATCTACGTGGGCCTAAACACACAGGCCAGTTCTAACCGTTCGCTTGTTTTACGTGCCTTTCCGTTAGGCGTCATTCGGGCCCTTCCGGGCCGCACGGAAACTCTAGCACCGGTCCCTAGGGACCGACGTGACGTTTGACACGTTGACTTGCATTTTACTTGGTTCGCCCATGATGCCAACATGAATTTTTCATTATACGATGCATATTATATTGAAATATTATTTACACTAGATAATATGAGTTGCATAATCGTGTTTAATATATTTTTCGTGGTGGGGATCACCGGTGACCCCCACGTCGCTGTAGCTAAGTCGAGTACCGCTCACTGATGACCCCCACGACTGTCAGCGTGTTAACAAACATCTATACAATTTTTCCACCGTTTCCATTGGCTACTATTTCTTTGCATTATAACCCCTTAACACGAATAAATCCCAGTTCATGCCAAATTCCTCGACACTTCTGACCCCTAGCGCAACACTCCCACCATAGCTGTACAGGCTCGCGCGAAAAGGGACTAAAAAGGGTAAAAATTGACGAAAAGGGACTAAAAAGGGCAAAAATTGGCGAAAAGGTGGCACAGCCTCGAAAGGACGAACGCGACGCAGAAGAACCATTAATACCCTTTACTTTTCGAAGCCTCGAAACGGCTCGATCAATTTTGTGGGTCAACGGTAGAGGTCTCGTATCGCGAACTTCCTGACGGTGAAAGATGAAATGACGTGAAAGCCTGATTCCGGGAGGACGAAGATCGAGAGGAGCGATCGATGATTCGACGCTCGATCCGGTTCCAGATGGAACGGATCTGTCGGCCCCTGCTCGATGCGGATGCCCGGCAGATTAATGCGGCCCGTTTAACGCCGGCTAGGATTTTCCCGTGCGATCCACGGATAATTACAATCTGCTCCTCGTTGCACGGTGAAACGCGACAGGTTACGTCAGTCGTTTTGAATTTTCCGCTACGTTACGTCAACCTGATCGCGCCATCCGCGATTGGCCGCGGTGCAACTCGTCTGTCTTCGATGAGTACCACCACAGCCTGGGAATACTTGGGAAATCCAGACGGGAAATTGAAATGTCATCGATATATCGGCCGGTTATTTCAACAATGACTTTTTCAAGAATCGAATAAGCTGTTAGATTAATTTCGCGATTTGTTATTACCAAAAATCTCTTGCTCGTTAAACGATATTTAACCCTTTGCACTCGAGAGCTGAGTCTATGTCACCGATTAACACGTTGAGTGCGGCGCCGATTTTGCTATACTTTCCGCTCAGGCGACAGCTAGCGAGCACTTGATGCCGAGTGCTCAAGTATACCGAAGGGTATGAGCAGAAGATTACTTTGTTTCACTTTGTCGTTTGGACCGTGAGAATGGTACAGCCAATGCACAAATATACAAATTATAAACAGAAGATAATGGGGTGGGGAATGCCAGAAAGGCAAAAAGGCGATCACCAAGAAACGATCAGTCGAAAAAAGCCACGGAAGTGTAAAGATTTACTTTAGCAGAGGGAATTAAATTTTTACGATATATTAATTGTCATTGATAATTTAACCCTTGACAATGCCAGTCTTACGCACCGATGATGATCAAACGAAAAATTCGCTGTCAGTCCCTAGAATCCACACCGTCCAAACTAAAAGTCTACTGTCAGTTCCTAGGGACTGACGTAACACTCAACGTGTTAATCAAATTCCGAAGATCCACGTTAATTAACATATCAAATGAAAAATTGTGGATTTGGTTTTATTAGTGTGAATGCAAGTGTGTGAGGTCGAGCAATGGCACGAATGTAGATATGTATGTTTTTAGCAGTGCGAGTGGAAGATCTAGAATGCGTGGTGTTATGCAGTTGCTATGAATGAGAGTCAATATGTTATAAGAAAGTTCAGTTTGCTATAAGAAGCGTGAGAATGAACAATTATTATACAAGACGTGCGTAATTTATAATTTTATAATAAATATACCATTGTTATACAACAAACTCAGAAAAATAACCTGAGATTGCATGAAATGACGAAATAAAATAATTTTAAGTCTTAATTTATATCCGATTCCTTATTTACAATTGTTTCAAAAATATCCTCGATTTTACAGTGGAAAGTCTTTGAATTGCTATTTCTCTGTAACGAAAATAATCACCCAGTGCACAGGGTTAATCATTTAACTGATTAGGTTGTGAATAAAAATCCCCAGATCCCAAATACCAAGATTTTGAGGTAAATGGACTTGGCCCAGTTTCGTGGGTTTATGTATGTATATGGACATATATATACGTCAGACATGTATCATATTTTGGGATTTCCTAAAGATCAAAAATGGTCAAAACGCGAAGAGCACTCGTCATACCGTTCTATCACAATCCCAAACTGTTTGGAAAATCAACGAAGAACAAATAATTCGATTAATTTAGAAATTTATGACAACCAAAATTGACCTCATTGAATTAGGGACTGAATCACTGTACTATGCTGTTAAGACTCGATTCCAAGACTTCAAATACCCCAATTTCGAAATAAATGGATTTACGTCGATTTCATGGGTGTATGTACATATACAGGCACATATATATCAGACACGTATTATACTTTGGGGTCTTCTGAACATCAAAAATAGTCGAAATGCGAAGAGCACTTATTATACTGTTCTATCACGATCCCAAATTTTTTGATTAAAAATTCAAAATCAAAAATGAAGAAGTAAGTTGATTAATTTCGAAATTTATGGCAACCAAAATTTACTCAATTAGATTAGGGAACGAAATATTGTACTACTGTGTTATAATTCGATCTTAAGATCTCAAATATCCCAATTTCGAAATAAATGGATCTAAGTCAATTTCATGGGTGTATGTACATATACGGATAATTATATATCAGGAAAGTATCATATTGGGGGGTTTTGCGAAGATCAGAAGTGTTCAAAATGCGACGAGCACTCGTTACACTGTTCTCCATTTTGTCTCAATTTCTTCAGAAACGCGACGAAGAAGAAATTTGCCACGACACGGGAATATTTAAGAATGGCAGTAATAATATTGTTACAAGTTCGTTACTTCGCGTCGTGAATCACCGTGGATACACCCTTAACTTTTTTACGAGCTTAAGCTCGGAAAGTGCGTCGTAAAAGCGGCTGAAAGCGCGAGATCGGCGTTTGGAGAAGCTTATGTAAATGTTAGCACGGTTTAGCGTTGATTGTGGAATTCGGAATCGATGGTCTTTCGTCTCTGGCTGAGGAAAAGGCGAGGAAATGCTATTGGCGATGGTTAAACGCAAGGTAACGTGCATACACGATGTCTTAAAACAGAGAAACTTCAAAAGAAGTATTAAAAAATTGATAATACATATATTGAAATAAATAATGCAGAATTTTTAATCAAAATTTTGCAAATGGTCGTTTAAACAGTGGTAGGCAAGTATAAAGTTGAAAATATCATTTCCATTACTTCTCATAAAATTGATATATTCCCCTGTAGCGAATATCATTCGTATTCTCACCACTAGATGGATCCCTCCTTTAAGAAGATTCGAGGACTTTCTCGCAAGTGCTCGCAAACCCTCCACCTTCTATATATACAACTTCCAAATCTTTCAATAGTAGTACACCAGTCGAAGGCACGACCTGCTAGATAGCATTGCTGATAAAAGTCCCATTAACAACAGGCCCAGAACGGAAACGCATCCCTCTCTTTCACCCCTTCTCTAGCACACCACCATTACTTCGAGGATACCTGCGACAAGCAGACATGGGGGGAAGGGGAACCCCCATACATCCCCCCTATCTTCAAAAAAATAAAATAAATAAAATTGAGATTAAATCTTCAAAATAAATAAATAAAATCGAGATTAAACACAGTACAAATCGATGAAATCCCGGAATGTGGAGAACCTTCATGCTACCACACCATATACTCACATATAACAGCAACAGCACGTGTCACGACAAAGAACTACTACTACTACTACTCTATCCAGCTGCAAGAGAAGCTCATGCTACCACACCATATACTCATATATAACAGCAACAGCACGTGTCACGACAAAGAACTACTACTACTACTACTCTATCCAGCTGCAATTCAACGAAATCCCTCTTCCCCTTCACTCTGCCCCTGTACCGTGCATTGAAAAACAGACACTCGCAAGATCACGGATGCGGGATCGAAGCGGAAAACGCGATGTCACCGAATAGCTCTCGGAACCGGGAAAAACCGCGGCATTATTCCGGAACACGGTGCAAAGCGGAGTGTGTTCGGCAAGCGGCAACAAGTAACACACCGTGGTTTGACGCAATAATTGCCCCATAGAGGCGGCGCACGCGCGCAGGAAGTTCGTATTTCACCGCGGCGCGGCAAAAGAGGAAAAAGGGAGGAGAAAAAGCCTAATTCCATGGAAATGAAAACCGGTTCGACGGTATCCCTTCGGGGATACGCTCGGTGGGACAAAAAGGAGGGGAAAGAAGACAAAAACGCCCGCTGGAAAAAGAAAGCGGAAAAGAGGGTAAAACGCGAGATCGAAGCGCGCGGGGGTCGATCCATGAAACCTGGGATCGGTCCACAACCGGAAACCGACCATATCCGTGCGTTTAACGCGGCCACCTGCGCGCGCGCTTACGTGGAACTCGCTAATCCGCAATCCGAGAATACGACAAGGCGTCTCGTCTTTCGTAAGCACCGGTTCTGCTCGCGTGGGAAAGCCGTGGTCACCTACGCGGGGCCCGGCTCTTCTTGCCCTTTCCAGCCACTTTTCCCTCGTCTTCCGTATTTTTCTCCCTGTAAATCGACCATCGATCTTTTCAAAATCGCAAGTAAAACAATATCGCTATGGAGTATCGGTCCTTTCAGCAGCAGATTCTACGGGAAAGTCGGTGAAATCGCAGTTGAAGAGACATCTAGCAGAATTGACGGACGCGGAATGGAGTCACGACGAGTGATGGCGAACGATAACGTCGTGTGGAAAATTGGGGAAAATTATCGGGACGTTGGGCAGGGGCGGAGGTGGAAGAGGGTGGCGCGTGGCGTTTACGAAACGCGTTAAAATCGATATCAATTAAAATTTAACGCGGTCAGGAGGGCCGAGCCGCGTTTAATGCAACACCTCAGACACGATATTAGTAATTAATAGGGGTATTAATTACCGATATTAATTAACGCGATCAAAACGCCGCGAACCGTTATTCGCCCCGATTATATTAAAATCCTTCACGGAATCATCGCAACGGGACATTCGCCGATACAAACGCGTGCAGTTTTCACGCGTTAACAATGGTAATTAAAATTATTCCGCCATCCATGAACAACCCTTCCGTGGGAACCAGAGATCGTGCGTCTGGTCGGGCTGCCACGTATCGCTTTCACTATGCGATATCGTAACAAACGGCGATCGATCATTCCTCTGAATCATAACGACACTTAGGCGACTTAGGAAACGTGGCTCGTCGTGGGCGGTCGGAGGGAGTTATTTTTCGTGGCAGCGACGTTTCTAGGTCGAAAATACGTTTCTTTCCTCGCGTGGAAGTCGATCGAACGCTCGTCTTCCTTCTTCCTCCGCTTCGATTTTTCACCGCCAATGTTCTCCGACCCGTGCACCACGCGTGGGTGGAAGCCGATGACGCGTCGTGATGCAACGAGATGTAACGCAATGCCGGTCACAGGCGAGGACTCGTGGAAAAGAAGCCGAGGATCGGCCTTCGAGAAAGGGAAAGGAAGGGTGACTTTTCCGCGTGATCGATGGCCAATGATTCCTCTGATCCGTGTCCTTTGTCTCGCACTTGCCTTGGATACCTAGATTCCCCTTGTCGACGACGGTATATACTACGTTCGATATTTCTAAAATTATGTATCGCGATGAAAAATTAAATTATACGCATTCCCAAACCAGAAGATTCTCAGAATCACCTAATACTCGACGCAGCCCAAGATCGAGGAAATCGATACATCCCCATGTACGTAAGCTTTAACCCATTAACAATTTATCACGTGACAGTCACGAGCAGAGTATCAAGTACTATACATGTAGTACTTACTAATAAGATACATATAAAACACGGTTCTTTATATTTTTTATTACACGCCGAAGTGCTCGAACACTTTCGATGATGAAAAATTCGAACATGAAAGAAACTGGACATTTTTTGGACTTGGATTCGTAATTTCACCACACTGTGAAAGGGTTAACCTCATAGGCACAGCTGAATTTTGCGCAGAGCTGTTACTCTGTATTGGTACTGTAAGTCCAACGCGAGTTACGCGCAAATGATACAGCACTGCAACGTGTGATGAATGTTATTCTTTATACGAGTACATTGGAATCAAATTTGTGACGATTAGGAGCTAATGGTATATTTATTTGAAATAAATGAAAAGCAACGATTCATAACTGACACTGGCGTATCAAAAACGAAGACTGTATATTGTTAACCCTTTGCATTCGAGAGTCGCCATTTTAATCAGAACCTAAAGATCGATGTTAACTAATATAGCAAGTTTAAAATTACTCAACGAGGTAAAATAATTCTACGTTTTAATTTGCATACGATTTCTTATTTACCGTTTCAAAAACATCGTCTATTTTATGATAGAAGATCTTCGAATTACTATTTTTCTGTAACGAAAAATTCGCCGAGTGCAAAGTGTTAACACTGTCATAAAACGTTGCGAAGGCAAAGAAAGTGTGAAACGATAGATATGAAAACGATCAATTAATTCAAACAGTGGGCCACTAGAGCGAGCCACTGTAGTGGCGCGCCGTTCACAGAGATGACATCCGCGAGCGCCATTATAGTGACGCACCATGCCAAAGAGGTTAATAAATCACCAAAGCAACAGTAGCCTAGCTAATTTCGCGGATATCAATCAGCATTCGCGAATTGACTCGTTTCCTAATCCCAAGCTCGTAAAAACGCAGATGGAATGGCGGAAAGGAGGAAAAATTGCAGGGGGTACCAAACTAGTGAGTCTAAACGCGCGATGTACATCGCGAAGAGCAATAAAACGATCGTAAAATGATCTATCCTGGAATTGCGACAGACACCCAATCTCGCAACGCCGTTTACCCGCAAGTCCTCGGAGAAAATCCGTCGTGACTAATCGAACAGCGTCGAACCGATCGCGAGGATGCTTGTCTTACCGGCTCGTTCCCATCGGATCGAACCCGCGAACGCTTTCGAACGACCTGGCTTCGCCTCGAAAGCGTTAAAATCTCTGCCGATTGGCCGCGGGCGGAACGCAACGCGCCGCTACGCCGAAGAGAGACGGCCGCGCGAGTAGAGAACGGAAGAGAGAAACGGCCAGAGAGTCAAAGTTCCCCCGAGTCTTTGACTCTCCGGTTAAATCGCTTCTCCCGTGCCAGCCAGCCTCGACAGACACGGAACTCGTTTTCGTGGGCGTGCGATACGAGCCTAATACACAGGGCAGATACGCACGATTTCCGTGTTCCAATTATAATATCTGGCCGCGGCGTGAGATCGTCGGGTGAGCACCTAGGCGGGGCCAAGAACGGAAAATCAGTTTCTATCCTCGCCCGACTAGGCCTCCGTGTATCGCTCTTCGTCTTCCTCTCCTGTCATCATCGATCCCGGATTTATTTATAGACAGGCTGTTCCGCGACGCGACCAGGTTCCGCGTGCGCTGGATTCTGTCAAATACGCGCCGAGGGATCTCTTCGGCTGAGATCGCGATTCTTTCTCCAATTCGGGCACCACGGATAGGGTACTAGGCACACGGGTTAGTAAATCTTAAAAGAGTTGCTCGCGAGTTAAGCGAGCAAAGTAGAGAAAGGCGAAGATGTCGTGACAGAGGTTAGGGGTGACTTCGACGCGATTCGGCAACGGATGAAGAAATGTCGATTCTTTTGGGACGGAAAGATCCACTGTAGATCCTTGCACCAGCACGTGATCTCACGGTCGTCCATCGACAACGTGAGACTACCCGCACGAGGTACCCCTAGGCACCGCGCAACCCTTATAAACAACGAAATAACGAGCAGAGCAAGAGCGTGTCCTTAATGGATATCGATACTCAGGATGATAGGGGCGGACGCAAGGGAAACTGGCAGATGCGGGTTCTCGAGCAGCTATCCTGTGTCCCACGCAAGGACCTCCCACGGAACGTTGGCCCAACTGGACCGGGACCACCTGGAAAAACGCGAACAATGGCCGGACCACGACGCACCCTCCGAAACCACCCTGATACAGCTTCGAATGGTGCATCCATAGAATCGATCGATGATCGGGTCGCGAAGAGGAAGTTATATTATCAGTGGCGCAACAGTGTAAACGGAGTGGAGGAAAGCAGGGCCAGTGGCAGCGACGCGGGGGTTGGCAGGGGCTCGTAATGGCACGCTATCGAGCTATCAATAGCGGTGCGGTGCGCGCATTAATAATCCATGATTGCCATCGAGCAACTGAAGCTGCGGCCCGGCCGCCATGCTGTATTCATGCGGACCAAGGGTCCGGGACGTCTGGCCACCGGGAGTGGACACCGCCGCAGGCAGCTCGGTGAAAGCGAGCTAATCGAGCGGGATCCTTAATTAGGAATTAGACGGCGGTTGCCAGCGGAATCGCGACACCCCAACTGCCCTCGCGAGAGCTCCGTCGCTGGTCTGGGGACTGCTGGCTGGGGGTGGTTCGTTGATGACGTTGAGGTGACCGTGGAGAAAGGGGCGGATTGGCATGTTGATTGGGGAAGGCCCGACAGGGACGGTGACGGCAGCATGCGTGCAATAGGGTGATGATTGGCACAGCGTTTTTGGTTCGCGCGTTTCGGGCATGCGGTGCTTTGAGAGATGATCGAGAGTCGTGGTCGGGGATGCTCTTGGATCAAATGAATTTTCCACTCCGCGATCATTCGAAAGAAAGACAGATAGTACAGATAGCTGTCAATTTAGGTAACACAGGTGTCATTTGTGCGAGTAAATGGATAAACTAATAAGAAGATTCATTAAACACAGCACAACGTTAACCCTTTGCACTCGACGACTTTTTGGCTAGGGAAGAGTAGAAAATCAAAAATTCTTTACTAAAAAACTGACGATACTTTTTTGAGCAGTAAATAAAGAATTGTAGAATTATTTGATCTCGATACCTCGCACACTGTTACATTACGTTAAATTTGATACATTAATTAACATCGATCTTGCAAATTTTATGAAACGGCGATTAAATCTCACCTCTCGAGTGCAAAGGGTTAATTATAACCAAAAGTAGTAAAATAAATTCGCTTCAACTGCGATATAATCTCTCGAGGACTCTCTCGCACACAACGTCTGTATGTAATGACTGTCATTTACCTACTGATTGTTTTTTCACGACTCTCTGTCATGCTCGTCACACACAATACCACACATTCTATGACAACCACTATCACAATCTGTACCACTAGCTTTGCAATTTTTGGAACCTTATCTATTTCACCCTCTGCACTCGAGAGGCCCCTCTCAGTCGCCATTTAATCAGATTCTAAAAATGGATGTTAATTAATATATCAAATTTACAATTACCCAACGATGCCTGGAATATCGAGGTAAAATAATTCTACGTCTTAATTTTCATACGATTTCCTATTTACCCTTCTAGAAATATCGTCAACTTCATGTCAGAAAGTCTTCGAATTACCATTTTCCTGTAACGAAAAAATCCACGAGTGCAAAGGGTGAAACTCGAGTACCTCCATGGAAGCGATATTATGGGCCCTGAATTTTTAGAAGAACCTATACGATAACATTCGCATCAAATATTTACAAATTTATTTAGGATCCCAATATCTCCGTATATTCTGTCAATTTTAATTTTTTGAGGGTACTTGAGAGAAAACAAGAGCAGAGACTCGCGAACTAAAAAAGGTTAGGAAATCGTGTCTCAGAGATTGCAAAGGATTCACGGACCTAGCTATTCCACGCGAATATCGAAACCGATTTCCAACGCGATTTATTCGAGCCAACTATACCAATCGGTAAACACCCCTCTAATCGAGGAAATTCGAAGAAATCGCGGTAATCGCGATGGCGACGAGCGGAGAAGGCAAACACGCTGGAGCGGGTGCCGAGGCCGCTAGCGTGAAATCGTTAATTCATATTTGTCTTTCGCAAACGACGGCCTTCCCCGATATGTATTCATCCAATCAAGCCAGTGCTTAATCAGAAATTAGGCGGCGTCTTCGCGGAGCGACGCTGCCTCCCTGGCGAGACGCGGCATCGAATTTTCGATTTATGCAGATGAGATCGAGCCCGTTCCAGGCCGCAATAAGGCGATCTGGGCCACGGTTCGCCGGTTACCGAGCCATCAAATCGTTTCTCTGATACACCGTTCTCGATGCACGAGCATCTACTCGTACTCAGCCTCGGTGTTTGTTTCTCGTTTAATTATCGTAGCGTGCAGTCTTTGCATAATTCTAGCTTGTACGAAATAAGAGGTATGAGAGGTAATAACGGCAATAACGATATCCGAGGACACGCGAGTTTCTCTAAAAATCGATTTAATCGTCTAACCATAGTCTCCGCCATTTTTCCCGACCACTCTCTCCCATCTTCTATATTTTCTCTTTAAGAGCAGAAAGAAAAGAGGGGAAAGGATTAAAGTAAGGAAAAGCTCAGGTAGATTCAAATCTCCGATTTTCTAAGGTAAATACGATTTCTCGTTTGATCGAGTATCGAATAATAGCGGGACGTTTAGGCGAACCGAGGGTGTTCGTTAGGTAAACTCGAACGGCAATTCGCACCGATCCTCCGACGCGTGATCGAAGCAACTAAGGATTCGATAGCACGCAGTCGAGCCACTGTATTAACCGGTAATCTCGTTAGCGTATCGTCTGCGAGACGGTGGTTAGTCGGGCTCTTTAATTAGAAATTAGGCAGTCGCTTTTACCGAAGTTCGGCTAGGTGCGCCAAGTTCCCTTGGCCGATCGAGAGACGCCGCTGAATTTTCCATCTAGATGGAATTAGAATCGATCCGGAAGCACACACCCTCTTACAACTGGGAATGGAATTAACCGAGTCAAAACTTGCGCTGCTCTGCATTCGTCTTCGATTAACGACGACCCTTCCGACGAGTTACTTCGAATGAGCAAATTTCTCGAATGGAAATCTGGAATTTTTAATTTTACATGCATTTTTCGCGAAAATTAATTTGTGTAATTTATCCATTGCTATGGTAACGATAATTAACGTTATGGAGATTACTATAGCACCTGAAAGTCGCATTGTTCTGCATTCCTTTTTCATTAATGACGAGCCTTGGAATGAGTTACTTCGAATGAGTAAATTTCTCGAATGGAAATCTGGAATTTTTAATTTTACACGCATTTTTCGCGAAAATTAATTTGTTTAATTTATCCACTGCTATGGTAACGATAATTAACGTTATGGAGATTACTATAGCACCTCAAAGTCGCATTGTTCTGCATTCCTTTTTGATCAATGACGAGCCTTGGAATGAGTTACTTCGAATGAGCAAATTTTTCTGATGGAAATTCGGAATTTAGAATTTTACATGCATTTTTCGCGAAAATTAATTTGTTTAATTTATCCACTGCTATGGTAATGATAATTAACGTTATGGAGATTACTATAGCACCTCAAAGTCGATTGTTCTGCATTCCTTTTTCATTAATGACGAGCCTTGGAATGAGTTACTTCGAATGAGCAAATTTTTCTGATGGAAATCTGGAATTTTTAATTTTACACGCATTTTTCGCGAAAATTAATTTGTGTAATTTATCCACTGCTATGGTAACGATAATTAACGTTATGGAGATTATTATAGCACCTTAAAGTCGCATTGTTCTGCATTCCTTTTTGATTAATTACGAGCTTTGGAATGAGTCATTTCGAATGAGCAAATTTTTCTGATGGAAATTCGGAATTTAGAATTTTCCACATATATTTTTCGCGAAAATTAATTTAATATATCCTCTGTTTCTACGGTAACGATAATTAACGTTATAAATACTACTATACCAGCTCAAAGTCGCATTGTTCTGTATTCTTTTTTGATTAACGACGAGCCTTGGAATGAGTCACTTCGAATGAGCAAATTTTCCGGATGGAAATTTGGAATTTAGAATTTTCTATATATTTCTCGCGAAAATTAATTTGTTTAATTCATCCATTGCTATGATAACGATAATTAACGTTATGAAGATTATTATAGCACCTCAAAGTCGCATTATTCCTCATTCGTCTTCGATTAACAATCCTTTCAATGAATCACTTCGAATGAGCAAATTTTTCTGATGGAAATTCGGAATTTAGAATTTTCTATATATATTTTTGGCGAAAATTAATTTAATTTATTCTCTGTTTCTACGGTATCGATAATTAACGTTATCAAGATCATTATACCATTTATAAATTGCGTTGCTCCATATTTGTCTTCGATTAACGACGACTTTTCCAATGAGTCACTTCGAATGAGCAAATTTTTCTGATGGAAATTCGGAATTTATAATTTTCCATATATATTTTCCGCGAAAATTAATTTAATTTATTCTCTGTTTCTACGGTATCGATAATTAACGTTATGAAGATCATTATACCATTTATAAATTGCGTTGCTCCATATTTGTCTTCGATTAACGACGACTCTTCCAATGAGTCACTTCGAATGAGCAAATTTTTCTGATGGAAATTCGGAATTTATAATTTTCCATATATATTTTCCGCGAAAATTAATTTAATTTATTCTCTGTACCTACGGTAACGATAATTAACATTATGGAAACTACTATAGCACCTCGAAATCGATATTTTTTGGAGAATTTAGTATCGTTTGCCAATTTTAACAATCGGTGCCAGAGAGTCGCGATTCTAGTGCAAAGGGTTAACATATCGTAACACATT